>NW_020538548.1:0-2500 GCF_003426905.1 Ctenocephalides felis
AACTGAATTTCAAATCGACGTAAAATACCATTTTTTACGCCTGTATTTGCTGGTTCACCATCGCAACATATGCCTATCAAAGAATCGAGAGCTATTCCTTTATCGGCGAAAACTCTTTCAATTTGATTACTTACTTTCTTCCGAATCTTCATTTTCCAATTTTGTGTAACCCAACAATTGGCCATTCGGTTCCTTTAAAATAACTAAATGCGCTTCTTTAATCATTCGTGGGTGAAACTTCTTATCGATTTTTCCATGGTAATAGAATCATTTTTTCGGCCGTCGAATGAAAATGCTATTAATTCAGAAGAATCATATCGTTTGTGTAGAGCTTGCCTATTTTTCTGCCTCTCGCGAACGCTTTTATTTTTGTCCATAATGACAGGATTGCCCCAATCATCCGTTATGCCCAGGTCACGCAGGATAGCCGTCACCACGCCAGACCCAACTCTATCAGAAATTGCAAATCTGTCGCACATTAAGGCATAGCTTGGAGCCTTATATCTTCGACTATATGGACCACGTTTTATATGAGAAGTATTTTGTAAACTTTCCGAACTGCTTTTAAAATCAAAATCAACATCTGGAGTATATGTCTCACCTGGAGTAATATTGCTAGTTATTGTAGATTCTGATACTTCATCTTCAATTTTTATAATATATTCTGGTATCGTAGATTTCCTCTCATTATGTTGATCCATCATAAACGCTTGTAAATGTTTTGGGATCAATCCACAGGAACACAGTAATCTTCGCAAATCGCATTTGCATTTTCCAATATAAAATAATTCTTTCGTGGATTCTACAAACTCCTGAAATGATGCTTGGGTAGACTTGCTTTTATTTGTACTTTTATATTTATCAATCAATCGGTTCAATTTTCTAGCGATACTTCGTTTCTCCATAATTGAAATATCAATTTTTTCCCACGTCTGAATCAATTTCGTTACCACATTTGGAGTAAATGTTTTATATGAAAACATTTTTTTTGTTTTTTTGATTCTTCGGCCAAATAAAAATAATACCTGATAATTTCCATACTTGTCGGAAGATTTACTCCAGTAAATTCATTTGCTTCCCCAAATGTAATTTGATCATGCGAGCGCATATGATTCAAATTACTAGCACTTGCGCCTGAATTTAAATAAGAATTCGCCATTGATACTTCACGTCTAACTGGAGAACTGAATGAAGATTTATGCCAATTTTTCACATTAATATATCCTTTTCGAAACTTCGAGAATTATTATAAAAAAATACTAGCGCACTCTGATGGAAATAAATAACAACAAACTAAACCCGATTTAAAAACCCCCGTACAAACTATCAATCAAAATATAACTCACAATTTGAATTATTCACATGCCTAAATTAATATATTAACTTATTAAAAACAGTATTTTATTGAAAATTTCGCTGGCTAAAGAGTTATTTGCGATATATGGTTTTGAAGTCAAAATTCATTTAAATAACACATATATTTCATATGAAAAGGTGCCCATATCGCTTAATTTTACTTCTATAATGATTCGGCCCACCCTAGTCATTGGTTTCTTAGAAAACTGTGGTTAAATATACGGGTTTTACTAAGAAATATCAATAGAGTGGGCCAATTTTTTGCATATTGAGGCACCTCGCTAATTTAACTTTTTACATCATTTGAAACAATATTGTAAAAAAAAGCATAACCCGCAAATGAATTTAAAGTCAGCGAAAAATTTCAAACATTTTTTAATTTAAAGTAAAAATTGAAAAATCTCATGAAAAATATATTATGACATATATCGAGTTATACATCATTTTATTCGTAATTTTATTCTGCATCTTTCGTACGAACAAAGTTTTTTTTGTATCTTTTACGGTTTAGACAGTATAAGGCAATCTGTGTAGTTGTTAACTTGTCAAAATGCAAAGTGCGGATAGGTTAGAGCAACACTCCTCACGATTCGATATTTCTCTAAAGAAAACATATAAACTATTATACATCATTAGAAAGGTCTCAAAATTCTTAGTTCTTTTTCCATACATCACAACTTCGAATTTTGCACGGTGTGGCCTACAGGCGAGTTGCCGTTATGAAAATCGGAAAATCTAGAGAAAATTATATGAACACACCTAACCATTTATATACCATTTTATTCGTAATTTTATTCTGCATCTTTCGTACGAACAAAGTTTTTTCGTATCTTTTACGGTTTTTATGTTATAGAGCAATATGTGTAGATGTTAACATGTCAAAATGCAAAGTGCGGCTAGGTTGGAGCAATACTCTTCACGATTCGATATTTCTCTAAAGAAAACATATAAACTATTATACATCATTAGAAAGGTCTCAAAATTCTTAGTTCTTTTTCCATACATCACAACTTCGAATTTTGCACGGTGTAGCCTACAGGCGAGTTGCCGTCGTGAAAATTCGGAAAAATCGGAAAATCTAGAGAAAATTATATGAACACACCTAACCATTTATATACCATTTTATTCATAATTTTATTCTGCA
>NW_020538548.1:7500-34252 GCF_003426905.1 Ctenocephalides felis
AACCCCCTCGCCTGCAATCAAGTCGGTGAAAGTATTAGAAACCTAGCCTCGGATGAAAATTTAGATTTAAACTTGGGTGGACCCTCTGGTCTGCCCCAACCGACTAATAGAGTTGGGTATAATTGCCGTTTTCCTACCTGTGAAAAATCTTTTGCAACTTCGGTTGGCCGTGGTGTGCATGAGCAACGAGTACATAAGGACTGGTACGACCAGGAACTTTCAAAGATTGTGCCTAAAAAAGCACGATGGACCGAAGAGGAACAAGTTTTGATGGCCAAAGAGGAGGCTGCACTAATTCAAAAGGGTGTAACCCAAATAAATAAAGCTCTCCTGTTATTAACACCAGGACGAACGTTAGAAGCCATTAAGGGCCAAAGACGTTCTCCTAAATATAAAGGCCAGGTCGCGGGTTTTCTATCTACACCCGCTGATCAGGAAATAAATAATTCTTGTTCTTCTGACACTAACTCTGACACTAACTCTGACACTAACTCTGACACAAGAAATGAACTCATACAAGCGCTTAGCCAAGCAGAGAGCAAAGATGATGACAAATTTAGGAACTCAATTTTAGTAAATATATGCCACAAAGCAAAAGATCTGTCTCCTACTGAGCTAAGAATGCAAATGACCCAATATTTAGAGGAAATTTTTCCTTCAAAGAGAACATCCAGAATTCAATCTACTAAAAAGAAAAACGCACCAGTAAATGAATAAAAGGCAGATGCGCAGGTTAGCTTATAAAGTCACGCAACAGCACTGGACCAAAAATCCTAGCAAATGTATTGCTTACATTTTAGACTGCAAAACTACCTCTACAACACCACCACCAGATATAATGGTGCAATTCTGGACAAATGTTCTAACAAGCACATCGAATACATCACCGAACGGCCAGGTAGCGAGAAACGAAAACCTCTCACACATATGGAAGCCGGTAACTTCTGAAGAGATTAAGAATGCGCTTCCAGCTAGAAACACAGCACCTGGGCCTGATGGTGTTTCGGCCAAACTTCTGAGGTCGATGCCGGTGGACATCCTGGCAAATGTGCTTAACTTACTGTTACTAATGGGCCGCATTCCAGACAGATTGGTTGAATCATACACAACACTAATTCCTAAGAAAGATAACGCATGTAATCCGGGCGATTACAGACCAATTACAGTGTCATCAGTCTTAACTAGAACGCTAAATAAAGTGCTCGCCAGGCGGCTGCTTAATGAGATTCATATTGACGATAGGCAAAAGGCTTTCCAACCAGTTGATGGTTGCGCGCACAACATCTTCGCGCTTGATCACCTTTTGAGGCACCACAGACACTACCACAAACATCTATTTATAGCTTCAATCGACGTAGCTAAAGCCTTTGATACAATTTCGCATGCTGCACTGTTAAACACACTCAAGTACTATAACCTGCCACATAGCTTTATCAACTACATAGAAGAGTTATATAAACATGGTTGGACAAATCTCCGACTTGGACGCTGGACCTCGGATCCCATTAGTCCGAGGTGCGGTGTAAAACAAGGGGATCCCCTGTCACCCATCTTATTTAACTTGGTTATTAACAGACTAATAGAAACATCACCACCAGAGATTGGAGTCAGGATTGATGATAAGGTCTATAATATACTGGCTTTTGCAGATGACCTAATTCTGGTGGCTTCATCAATCAAAGGATTGCAGTCATTATTGGATCATGCAGCAAACTTTCTTTCTAGCTGCGGTCTTGTAATCAACAATAGTAAATCGTTCACTGTTTCCATTAAAAATGCACCGCATGTTAAGAAATCATTTGTAGACAATAACACCGTCTTCACATGTGGAGGGCTGGAACTTCCGGCTCTATCGAGAACAGACGGCTGGTGCTACTTAGGAGTACCATTTACTCCAGAAGGTGCCAACATTGGGGATATCAAGAGCAAGCTCCAAATAATTATTGATAAACTGACAAAAGCACCATTAAAGCCACAACAACGCCTATTTGCACTGAGAACCATTGGTATTCCCAGGCTGTTACATCAACTAACCCTGGGAAACGCCAAGTTGGGTCTTCTCAAATCACTTGACGGTGCTGTAAGAAAAGCGATTAAGTCTTGGCTCAGATTACCAAATGACCTCACTACAGCTTACTTTTACGCGCACTTTAAGGACGGAGGCTTATCGTTTCCCTCTTTAAGGTGGCTGGTACCTCTGAGACGTAAAAACCGGCTAATGAAATTAAACTGGGGCGAAAACGAATTCCACAAACTGGAGATTGCCAACTGCGAAAAACGGTTAAAGGACAACAACAACGTCCTGTCTTCTCAAAAGCAATTAGACGAGAGGTGGGCCCGGCTACTGCATCAGTCAGTGGACGGGGGACCACTCGCGAAATCGTCGAAGACCCCATCACAACATCGATGGGTAATTGATGGCAGTAGGTTCCTGTCGGGCAAAGACTATATGAACTGCATTAAGTTTAGAATTAATGCAATGCCAACAAGATCCCGTACCACCAGGGGAAGAAAACAAGACAGGTTTTGTCGGGCGGGCTGCAATGCTCCCGAAACCCTTGACCATATTTTACAGACATGCCACAGGAGCCATCGACAGCGAATTGAGAGACACAACGCCGTGTGTCAGTATGTAAAAAGAGCCCTAGAGAAAACGTACTCGCACGTCGACCTAGAACCAAACTTCAAGACGGCGGAAGGCACCAGAAAACCAGATTTAATTGCGGCGCAAAGTGGAAGAGCCATTGTTCTGGATGCCCAAATTGTTGGAGGATCCATGGACATGGCTAGAGCCCACAAACGCAAGTTAGAATATTATAAAAATCTGGAAAACAAGGTGAAAGAGAAGTACAATGTGTCAACAGTGTCATACAATTCCATCACACTAAATATCAGAGGTGTATGGCATGAGGAATCTGCGAAATATCTAGTGTCGGAGAAAATATTAACTAGTGACGAATTAAAAGTAATTTCCACCAGAGTACTTATAGGAGGGCTAATCGGATTCAGCAAATGGTCACGAACAACGACTATAAGAAGTGAGCGACAGGGGATCGGCTAACCATCTGTATTAATGCGTGCTGCCTGCGCCAACACCCGCCAGGCATAATACTAGGAGTTAGGTTTAGTGGGTATTGCCTTCGGGTCGAGTCCCACACTGCCTGGTCAACCTGGCGACCGGCGTGCGTAAATGCATTCCCCTCCTAGCCAAAAAAAAAAAAAAAAAAAAAAAAAAAAAAAAAAAAAAAAAAAAATAGCCAAATGCCTCGTCATCTAACTAGTGACGCGCATGAATGGATTAACGAGATTCCCACTGTCCCTATCTACTTTCTAGCGAAACCACTGCCAAGGGAACGGGCTTGGAAAAATTAGCGGGGAAAGAAGACCCTGTTGAGCTTGACTCTAGTCTGGCATTGTAAGGAGACATGAAAGGTGTAGCATAAGTGGGAGATAGTAATATCGTCGGTGAAATACCACTACTTTCATCGTTTCTTTACTTACTCGATTGGGCGGAAAGCGTGCGTCGAAAACTTGCGTTCCGACTGTCACGGTTTTCTAGAGCCAAGCGCATAAGAGTGGTGTGAGCCATTGCGCCGATCGCCAACAATACTCTAGCGTGATCCGATTCGAGGAAACTGCTAGGCGGGGAGTTTGACTGGGGGGTACATCTGTCAAATAATAACGCAGGTGTCCTAAGGCCAGCTCAGCGAGGACAGAAACCTCGCGTAGAGCAAAAGGGCAAATGCTGGCTTGATCCCGTTGTTCAGTGTGCACAGGGACTGCGAAAGCATGGCCTATCGATCCTTTTGGCTTGAAGAGTTTTCAGCAAGAGGTGTCAGAAAAGTTACCACAGGGATAACTGGCTTGTGGCAGCCAAGCGTTCATAGCGACGTTGCTTTTTGATCCTTCGATGTCGGCTCTTCCTATCATTGCGAAGCAGAATTCGCCAAGCGTTGGATTGTTCACCCACAAATAGGGAACGTGAGCTGGGTTTAGACCGTCGTGAGACAGGTTAGTTTTACCCTACTGATGAATCGTCGTTGCGATAGTAATCCTGCTCAGTACGAGAGGAACCGCAGGTTCGGACATTTGGTTCACGCACTCGGTCGAGCGGCCGGTGGTGCGAAGCTACCATCCGTGGGATTATGCCTGAACGCCTCTAAGGCCGTATCCTTTCTAGACAAAGTAAGCAACGATATCTCTAAGAGTCTCGTGAGTCGAAAGGCTCAATACAATGTGATTTATTAGGTATTCGGCACACGCCGTTTATCGCACGAGCCATTTTTAGCCGAATGGGGCGCTGGACAGGGGCGATATCCGTCCGTTATATCTGTCTTGCCTATAGCGGTCGATCATGGGTTACTAGTTCGATGTAGAGACTCGGAATCGTTTGTAAACGACTTAGGTACCTGGCGGGGTGTTGTACTCGGCAGAGCAGTTACCACGCTGCGATCCGTTGAGACTCAGCCCTTGGCTTGGGGATTCGTCATGTTGGCTTGACGTCACCCCACGCTATTAGAGCATAAGCCTTAAGCCGTCGCATTGCACCATGCCACAATCAGTAGGCTTGACAGTCGAAAACTTGTACATGCTGTACATGTGACACTTCTTCGGTATCTACCTAGCTATTTTGTACAACGTGCGTGAGTCAGCACGTAAATCAAAACTTATCGACAAATTCCAATACTAGAAATATTCATTATTTCTTTCAATAACCATAATGTCAAGAGAATAGTTATAATATTTTGTAAGTTTACGAAATATATGTTTTTAAGAGAAACTTTTCATAATTTTTTAATATAAATATATGATATAATTCATTAAATTCTAAATAGGGAGAATGTTTTTTGCTAAATTTCTTGGAAATGCGTACAAGTTGCTAATAAGCAAAGTACGTATAAGTTATCTATAATGCAAAATGCGTGCAAGTTGTCAATGTGTAAAATACGTGCAAGTTGTCAATTTGCAGAATGCGTGCAAGTTGTCAATTTGCAGAATACGTGTAAGTTGTCAATGTGCAAAATACGTGCAAGTTGCTATTTTTATTTAATTTTTGTAATATACTCTAAATAATTAGTAACTTCCAACCTATAAATATTTCGATTCTTTTATAATAAAATATTCAGTATATTTATTTCCTTTTTAACAAAATATTCAGTATTTATATATAATTTCAAACTACATCTAGTAAACTTTAGGGGACATTTGCGAGTAAGCCTAACCTAGAATCATGCATCGAAACAGGTTTAAAAACATTTTCCGGCTTTTTGAAATCAGTAACTTACGGGTACATCAGACTACATCAAGTAAACTGTTAGGGGACATTTGCGAGTAAGCCTAACCTAGATCATGCATCGAAACAGGTTAAAAACATTTTCCGGCTTTTTGAAATCAGTAACTTACGGGTACATCAGACTACATCAAGTAAACTGTTAGGGGACATTTGCGAGTAAGCCTAACCTAGAATCATGCATCGAAACAGGTTAAAAACATTTTCCGGCTTTTTGAAATCAGTAACTACGGGTACATCAGACTACATCAAGTAAACTGTTAGGGGACATTTGCGAGTAAGCCTAACCTAGAATCATGCATCGAAACAGGTTAAAAACTTTTCCGGCTTTTTGAAATCAGTAACTTACGGGTACATCAGACTACATCAAGTAAACTGTTAGGGGAATTTGCGAGTAAGCCTAACCTAGAATCATGCATCGAAACAGGTTAAAAACATTTTCCGGCTTTTTGAAATCAGTAACTTACGGGTACATCAGACTACATCAAGTAAACTGTTAGGGGACATTGCGAGTAAGCCTAACCTAGAATCATGCATCGAAACAGGTTAAAAACATTTTCCGGCTTTTTGAAATCAGTAACTTACGGGTACATCAGACTACATCAAGTAAACTGTTAGGGGAAATTTGCGAGTAAGCCTAACCTAGAATCATGCATCGAAACAGGTTAAAAACATTTTCCGGCTTTTTGAAATCAGTAACTTACGGGTACATCAGACTACATCAAGTAAACTGTTAGGGGACATTTGCGAGTAAGCCTAACCTAGAATCATGCATCGAAACAGGTTAAAAACATTTTCCGGCTTTTTGAAATCAGTAACTTACGGGTACATCAGACTAATCAAGTAAACTGTTAGGGGAAATTTGCGAGTAAGCCTAACCTAGAATCATGCATCGAAACAGGTCAAACTACTTTTGAAGAAAAATATTGTTTTTTGGTTTTTTAGGAATGACATATATTTATTCTATTATTTATTTACATGACATGGTTTAAATACAACATTTTTATTTCTTTAAGTTACATTTTTATTTAAAATAAATTTCTTACATTTAGCTAATACAATTTAAATAAATTAATATCTGAAATCTTGCTTGCTTTCCAGTCGAGGATGCTTTTCACGAGATAGTAGTGTCGCTGTCATAACACCTTCGCGATTTTGCTCTAATACGCGTTTTGATACATTAGCCAGTAATTGAACATGTCTCTCAGTTCCCTGAATGTGGACCGGAATTTTAGGGTCACTCCATGGACACTCATTGCTTTGTAGATATTGTACTAGATGTTCATGAGGAATATTTAGCGTAAAGGCTGGTTCGGATATATTTGAATAATCATCCATATCTATCATATTAGTATAGTCGGTGCATTCGAAATTTATTTCGGGTGTTTTGTAATCTCTCAATTGCGTCAGGTCTTCCACATTATTACGGTAATATAAGATTTTTCTTATAGCTGAATCTCGTATTTCCTTTTTATTATCAAACAACATTGCTAATAAATATTTTCTGAGTGAGCATAGTATGCGTTTTCTTTAGCAACATTGTTCACAATTTGTCTCAAATTCGAGTCTAAATATTGCGTCCAGCTAATAAATTTATAAAATAATATACTACCATACCACAGAGTTGTAATATTTAATGTTAAAGTACATTGGAATATATACTTTCATTACGTAGTTTGCCAGAATTTTCAAATTTTTGGAAGGCTTTATAGTAGTTACATATAACCGAAGTAACCTACTAGCCTTCGTGAGCCAACGGGAATGTGCTATTGGCCCTGGTTTCATGTTAGCTAAGTCTGTCGATACTTCTCCAGAAGCAACTGCTTTAGCTATTTTTATTAAATAACTTGAGTCAGTTGTCGATTCAGCAGGACTTATATCAGCCAAATTTTCAAGTGGGATTGTTTCAAAGTCTTTTACCGGCTGGAAGTATATAGGAAAAAATAAATTATATTGAATTTGAACATAGGGTATTAAAAATAGTAAATATGTTATAACTCACCGGTATATTTTCGCATGTTTCAATTTGTTTGCTTAATATTCCAGTTTTTGTTCGTGGTCCAGTGGTCAATGATTTTTCCAAATAGTTAAATAAATGGCGAAGTGGAAGTTCGTTAAAGTGGAGAAGACACACAAACCAATGCAGTGGCCTGTTTAACTGAATTTCAAATCGACGTAAAATACCCTTTTTTTACGCCTGTATTTGCTGGTTCACCATCGCAACATATGCCTATCAAAGAATCGAGAGCTATTCCTTTATCGGCGAAAAACTCGTTCAATTTGATTACTTTACTTTCCGAATCTTCATTTTCCAATTTTGTGTAACCCAACAATTGGCCATTCGGTTCCTTTAAAATAACTAAATGCGCTTCTTTAATCATTCGTGGGTGAAACTTCTTATCGATTTTTTCCATGGTAATAGAATCATTTTTTCGGCCGTCGAATGAAAATGCTATTAATTCAGAAGAATCATATCGTTTGTGTAGAGCTTGCCTATTTTTCTGCCTCTCGCGAACGCTTTTATTTTTGTCCATAATGACAGGATTGCCCCAATCATCCGTTATGCCCAGGTCACGCAGGATTGCCGTCACCACGCCAGACCCAACTCTATCAGAAATTGCAAATCTGTCGCACATTAAGGCATAGCTTGGAGCCTTATATCTTCGACTATATGGACCACGTTTTATATGAGAAGTATTTTGTAAACTTTCCGAACTGCTTTTAAAATCAAAATCAACATCTGGAGTATATGTCTCACCTGGAGTAATATTGCTAGTTATTGTAGATTCTGATACTTCATCTTCAATTTTTATAATATATTCTGGTATCGTAGATTTCCTCTCATTATGTTGATCCATCATAAACGCTTGTAAATGTTTTGGGATCAATCCACAAGAACACAGTAATCTTCGCAAATCGCATTTGCATTTTCCAATATAAAATAATTCTTTCGTGGATTCTACAAACTCCTGAAATGATGCTTGGGTAGACTTGCTTTTATTTGTACTTTTATATTTATCAATCAATCGGTTCAATTTTCTAGCGATACTTCGTTTCTCCATAATTGGAATATCAATTTTTTCCCACGTCTGAATCAATTTCGTTACCACATTTGGAGTAAATGTTTTATATGAAAACATTTTATTTTGTTTTTTTGATTCTTCGGCCAAATAAAAATAATACCTGATAATTTCCATACTTGTCGGAAGATTTACACCAGTAAATTCTTTTGCTTCCCCAAATGTAATTTGATCATGCGAGCGCATATGATTCAAATTACTAGCACTTGCGCCTGAATTTAAATAAGAATTCGCCATTGATACTTCACGTCTAACTGGAGAACTGAATGAAGATTTATGCGAATTTTCCACATTAATATATTCTTTTCGAAAGTTCGAGAATTATTATAAAAAAATACTAGCGCACTCTGATGGAAATAAATAACAACAAACTAAACCCGATTTAAAAACCCCCGTACAAACTATTAAAAGAAATATAACTTACAATTGGAATTATTCACATGCCTAAATTAATATATTAACTTATTAAAAACAGTATTTTATTGAAAATTTCGCTGGCTAAAGAGTTATTTGCGATATATGGTTTTGAAGTCAAAATTCATTTAAATAACACATATATTTCATATGAAAAGGTGCCCATATCGCTTAATTTTACTTCTATAATGATTCGGCCCACCCTAATATATATATATATATATATATATATATATATATATATATATATATTAAGATTGAGTAATGTGGATCATTATATAAATATAAATTAATATTTTATTTATAATTGTAAATTAGGATTTATGTTATTTATGATTGTTTTAAAATAGAATTATCTGTAAACGTTTGTCATACCAATTTGTAATCTTTCAATAATATGTAATTATTATAAATAAATAAATGCTTTTCTAATAAATTGTCTATTAATTCTGTAAAAAAAATTATGCTTGCATTTATACTAAAATTGGATATTGCTAAAATGTCGTACGGTGGTCGCGAGTGAGATATCGCGATGCGATGTCGATTCAAGTGTAGGATCCACCTCAATAACACATTCGTCACATCGAGGCGGCGATGTCTCATGTCGCCGGCGCGACATCAGTGCCACTATTGCACTGATGTCGCGTGCTTACTGGGTAAATTTATAACAATACATAATAATAGATTTATATGGGAAATAACTAAACCAATTTCTTATTTAAGACAAGGACAGGATTGTGAGAGCATGTTGTTTACATCAAAGGAGAAAATTCCAGACTCATGTGAAACCAAATTATTAAAAATTAATCACACATTGTTTTTTGATTTGTACACCGAAGGCACTTGGGGGTTTGTTTGTTCCGAGATATTTTAAATTTTTATAATTTAGTAGAAGTTATACATTAAAAATAATTTCAAATTATAGAAAGAAAAAATGTAAGATAGTTTAAAATAACTCTCATGAAGTAAAAGTAGCAGAATTAAATTAAACATCATGTCAGTATTACTGTCATTATTTTTCATTTATCGAGGACGATAAATTGTTTCAGAGGGGAGGAACCCCAATAAATTGTAATTTCTTTTTCTTTTAAATTGTTAGAGGACTAACAATATTCTTTAGGGGTGGCGTGTTCTGTAATCATACGTGCTTTTAATAAAAATATGAATTCATTGTTCAATGTAAATCAAAGTCCAAGATCTCCGTATGAATGCGGAAGTGCGCCATGCCTAAGAATCATCACGTCCGAAACACAATATATAGAAGCAAAATTTGTATAGTAGATTAGAGTAGTCTTAAATAATCTAAGTGGAGATTATGTCTGTGAAGTAAAGCAATAAATACAGTGTAAAACATTATAAGTGGATTTTTATTGGAACCAGAAGTTTGTCTCTTCCAGCGAATACCTTATTGAAAGGACCCATTAATCTGAAGAGAACTCTCATTAAACCAGTCGATCAAATATTATTCCTACTGCCCGACCCAAGGCATCAGGAAAGGTTGGACGGACATTATTACCACATCGCATAAGAAGCTACTACAGTAACCAATATCCAGGACTGTGGATCTTACAACAAAAGGACCTCCAACCCATACCCGAACCATACTACCAACACCATTATATCATTTCAATATATACGAGTTATTTTTACGCACTATTAATGATGTGCCTAGTACCGCGAATAACTGAATACTGAAAATTCTAAATTTAAAAATATTATTTAAACATTATAATATTGTCTGGAGAGAATGGCAGTTTACATATACTCACACTAATACATCTATAAAATACGGAAAATTTCTATAATCCGTTTAATGGAAAAGTTATATTTAACCTGGTACAAGTTCTTAGAAGAGCACATGGTTTATTGTAAGGATAAATTGGTAATGAAATATAAAAAGGGTTGCGGCGTAGGTAGGTAAATCCTAGGCTATGGAAAATTATATTATTTGCACCTGCGTTCTGTGCTCACTTAAACTAAGCAATGATAATAATTAGTGCAGTAAACGGAGAGGAAAAGAGGGTATAAGCTCTGAATTTTTTTACTGTGCTCCGAATTGCATGAAATTTTGGAATTAGTTTCGTCTTAACCTCAAGGTTAAAAGTGAAAACAATTCGGCTTCCACCATCAGCTCCTTGGGCGGTTGCGATTTCTTAATAAATAAGTGTACATTGAGCCGTTTTATCACTAGAAAACGTTTTTAATATTATAGGATATAATTAAAAAATATATTTTAATATATTTATCTTGCAATGAAAACATTTTCAATCCCGTGAAAACCCTAAAGCCTTTCAAACAACCTCTAAGTTGAGAAAAAACACTTAAAAATAAATTTTGGTATGATATAATAAGAATTAAGTATAAAGTAAATACTATTTTATGTTTTCTATCCTTACTCTTAAAAACAACCCCTCGATGAAAAATTGTTTGAAAAATTTATTTTGAAATTGAAAGAAAATTAAGAAATTCAAAATGATATGAATGTTATTTCAATTTCTCGAAAATAATTACCATATTCATAATTTGTTCATTTTTTAAAACTACCCTTGAATAAAAACAGTTAATATATTTGATTACAAATTATAAAAAACGATTAATAAATTCTTCTTTCGGCATAATCTTTTCGGTATCGCATTTAATACGAAGGAAATCTTTATAAAATAAACTATTTCGTAAAAGATCTCGACATGGCTCACTGATTGCAATTTCCAATTTTTTTTGCATGATATGACAGTCTCTTTGTGAAATGACTGCTACATAAATGTAATTTATGTTTTCTGTAAAAAGTTCAGAACTATTATCATTTAAAAACATATAGCACTTATTAATATAATCAATCAAATTTGTATTATTGCAACCTTGAATTATCGCATGAATGCTTGCATAGCTGGTGGCATTCTGATTCAGTTGAGATTAGCTTACTTCTCGAGCACGACCACCGCGGCGGCCTCTGTTGCCATGGAAGCTGCTGCTGCCTGCAGAAGGGAGGAAATTACTTCGCGGTGGCTTCCTGCCGCGCTGTGTTTTACCGCCCCGTCTTCCGAGGACTGAGCCACTCCAACTTGCGGCATCGTCCTGGGACTAAAGTAATAATATTATAACAACTTATAGCCAAGTATATTTACGAATGTATTTATTTAATATTATATAAATGCTACATTACCTTATCAAGATAAATTTGAAGGCTAACGCCCTCAGTATTTTAGATTATTAAATAAGTCAATAAATATATTTTTATCGTACGGCATATCAAACGGCAGCGAAGCCACCGTCTTTCACTCTGCTTTGATTTCTACCTGTATTTTATTCAAGACTTCTCCAACTATCTGGAGCTCGCAATCTGCCATAAGAAAAATCATAATGAAAAATTGCTTAAATTTGTATATAAGTTCCTTATATATTTATATATGAGATTTAGATTTTTTTGTTCGACGTTGAGACAATTATATTTATATTTATACCTTCATCGTCATATGCAATGGCACATAATGCCACTGCATGTACCAAATACGTAGTGGTCCAGGCGATGTCCCCGAGAATCTCCGGCCTCGGATTTTCAGTATTAAATCTATCATAGTAAAAAATAGAAATATGTACACGTCCTGAACAATAAAGCATTAGATTTAAATTACTTACATTGTCATTTTTTCCATTTTTGACTTTTTGTGAATACCCGTGAACAAAATGAGTACGTACTCCACAGGTATCGTTTGCAACGTTGAGAATGTCAACATTTTTGCAGCATTTTTAGTTAGACTAGACTAGAGAAAATGTAATACCATCAACTCGGATTTTCTCGCGAAAACAAAGTTTGTAAGTGTAAAACGAAGGAGTAGTCATTTCAAACTCAATTATAAAAGTTAAAACGTGTTATTATATCCTATAGTATTCTGTATATATATATATATATATATATATATATATATATATATATATATATATCTTCTATATATATAAAAATAAGTCGGGTTTTCCTTCCTGCTGAATTAACTCCAGAACGCACGAACCGATTTCGACAATTTTGCATTCGTTGGAAAGGTCTCGGGCTCCGCAAGGTTTATAGCTAAGAAAATTAGTGGTGCATGGCATGAAAATTGCTGGAACTTCATGCACCGTAATTAAAAATTCGAGTAATAAAAATAATCAACAATAGTTTTAAATAATTTCAAATAGGTTATCTTGTATATCATAGGTTCCCAAACTCATTTGTATCGTAAACCCCTTGCAATGCTTTTGGATGTGGTATGGACCCCCTACTTCTTTTCTTGCGATATTCCATAGTATGGGATAAGCGACGGGTATGCTTTTTTGCAGCCAGAATTTGTGATATCCTTTTTGAAATTCAATCTTAAGCTCCTCATTGGTACTTAATTCGGCCAATTCCTCTTGCATCATAACATTAGTTTCTTCTATCTCACCATATGGATTAGTTATCCACGGTGGTATTACTAATGTCAAAATGTCTTCAAATCTGGTTTCTCATAATCAGCATAAAGGGCATTTAAAGGTTCAACATAGGTTGGAACGTCCACTTCCTGATACTTTGTCTGTGATAAATTAGGAGACTGTGAAATTTCTCCTCGTCCAATGTTTTGCTTCATTAGCTTCATTTTTGATAGGAATGCTGCTAAAATCGATTTAGTTTTAATCAAAGTTAAACTGTCGCCTTGCAATTGCAAATTAACCGCATTAAATTTAGCAAATAAATCTGTCAAGTACGCGATGCCTGGTTTACATTTTATCAGACTGTCTTTTAAAAATTTATGTTTAGAATCCACAAACTCTAAGACAGTCTCAAAAAGCGCAAAAAATCTTGTCAGACATAAGCCCTTCGATAGCCAGCGTACTTCTGTATGAAGAAGTAATTGATGAAAGTGTTGATCATTTTCATCACATAACTGGGCAAATAAACGCGAATTCAAGGCGCTGCTTCGGATTCGGTTGACTGCATCAATAAATACTTGTAGAGATTTATGCAGTCTAAGATTCAAATTCTTAGCGACTAAATGCTGGCGATGAATTACCCAATGTACTGCTAATACTCCTGACACATTTTGT
This sequence comes from Ctenocephalides felis, assembly GCF_003426905.1. NCBI lineage: Eukaryota > Metazoa > Arthropoda > Insecta > Siphonaptera > Pulicidae > Ctenocephalides > Ctenocephalides felis. The sequence continues at coordinate 21,343 of NW_020538548.1, forward strand.
TTTAAATGTGCGATAAAACCACTATGTCGTCCAACCATGGCAGGTGCACCATCTGTAGCAACCGAACATATGCTAATAGTAATGCCTCATTACCATGTAAAGTTGACTCGTCCAGTTGAATGGAGAAATGTGTCGTTTGTAAATAATTACACAACAAGCTTTCAATATCAGAACCCATTTCTTCAATACGTCTTTCAACAGTGTTGTTGCTTAAGGGAATTCTTTTAATGATGTCAGAAGCAGGTTTGTGTAAAACAGTTTTCAAAACCTCTTCAACGGCTGGTAAAATTAACTTCTCTCCGATAGTATGCGGTTTTCCAGATTTCGCTATCATTAGCGAAATATTGTATGATGCTCGCAAACCATCGTCATTTCTTTGTGACGTTGAAGCAAACATTCTGTCTAATGTAGACCTGTTTGAAAATATTACAAACTTTCATCTGATTTTTCAGGATGACATTTTTTCAAATGAAATTGCAACTTAGATGGTTTCATAGAGTCATTACCCAAATCTTTGTTACACAATAAACACATAGGCAACTGGTTGTTAGAAGGTGATGAAATAAAACCAAACTTCATATAATCAACGCTGTACTGTCTACATTTCTTTTTAGAATCGGACATGGCGTCAGTCAGCTGTGGGCAAAATTTATTTATTTGAGTAAGTTATAAAGTCTACCTGTTTCTTAATAAAGCAAAGACAATTTTTTTTTTCTTTTATTATTTATTTATTAACTGGCCTCGACTCCTTAGTCATCCAGCCATTACAAATTACAATACAAATATAATTATAAACTAAGTAGAAAATTAAAATTAAAAATCACATTACCAATGAAGAATAGTTACAATAAATAAACCTAAAAACATCCTACTCTATAGTCTTATATTGGATTCATTTACAAAGTCTATCAGTATTCTATACAAATCAATGTTATTACTACTAATGATGAACCTAACATTTATAGGAAATGTCACATTCCGCTGTTGAAGCTTTTTAAACAGAATTATTCGTTGCCTTTCATACAATGGGCAACTCCACAATATGTGATCTATTGTATCCAGTACAGTGCTGCACGAACAGAACGGGTCTTGTTTGATCCCAATCCTAAATAGATGAACATTGTTCTTCGTGTGCGCCAATCTTAATCTGCATATTGAAGATATCTCTCTTCTATTCCAGTTCAATTTTTCAAACCATGTATTTCTGGACACTATCGGTTTACACGGTCGGTATAATATTCCTTTTGACGCTGATTCGAGATCAAATATTTTTTGCCAATTCAACATCCCCATTTTTGTGATCTTTCGTTTCAGATCCACGGTAGGAGCTTTTTTAATTAAAGTGGCTGATTTTTGTGCCTCTTTGGCCAGGCTATCTGCGATCTCATTCCCGGTGATATTGTAATGGCCTCTTATCCATACTAATTCGATCTTGTAGTTATTGTTGTTTAGCTTTTCTATTTTTTGTAAACAGTCGAATATTAATGGATTGCCATAATCTTTAGGCATATTTAGGGCATGAAGTGAGGACATGCTATCAGAAAGAATTATTGCCTTCTTTAATTTATGTTCCTTAATTAGGTCTAGCGCATTGTTGATAGCCGTCAATTCTGCAGTAAATATTGATGCCCAATCTGGGAGTTTAATTTGAAGCTGTATATCCTGGCTTGGTATGTATACAGCACAGCCAACGCCGTCATCAGTTTTTGAGCCGTCCGTATAGATATGTATATACTTTACCCATCAAGTGTTCAATAAGGCGTGCAATTCCAGATTGATTATTTTCTTATCCATATTCTTTCCAATGACTAATTCGTCTGATAGGTGTATATATTTTTTGGGAATCGTTGCTTTCCAAGTCACTGTATAGTACGCCAATCTGTTGCTTATTATGATGTTATCTTCTAAAGACTTTAATGAATGGAAACCAGCAACTAGCGGAGGGATCGGTTTATTAAACCAGTACCTATTATTGAAATGCCGAACTGCCAGCGCCTCTAACTGATTTTGAATCCATGAATGATCAAAATTGAATTTTTTTATCAAGAATCTATTCGTTAGTACTTGTTTTCTTATATCTAAGGGAGCTTCCCCGGCTTAGAGGGGAAGAGTTAGTGGGGGTTGATTTTAAAGATCCCAGACATGTTCTTATAGCTGCAAATTGCGCTCTACTCAACTTTTTATGTAAGCCTGCGGACAATCCTCCGTAAATTTGACAGCCATAGTCGAAATGGGGTCTAATGATAGCTTTGTATAAAGAACGACATGCATTTGGGTGTATACCCCAGCTGGTGTTACATACTCTTTTGAGTAAATTAATCCCTTTCTCGCATTTGAATAATATCTCGCTTATGTGCTTGTTGAAATTTAATTTTTTATCAAAAGTCACACCCAGGATTTTAATGTTTTTTAATATTTCGATTCTTATCGTGTCAATATCTATTACATGCATATTTTTGGGAAATCTATGCCTGGTAAAAATTATGCTTTTGGTCTTCCTCGGTTTCAAAGCAAGTCTATTATTCCGCATCCATTCCATATTTTTTGATATGGCATTAGCCATTTCTGCTCTGCAATGCTCTACTGAGTGAGAAACTGTGTACATAATCAGATCGTTCGCATATTGTAGCTTTTTAACTCTTGTCCCTTCTGACAATATAAAGTCTGCCATAATAGATGTTAAAAAGTAGAGGGCTCAGAATCGAACCTTGTGGGACGCCCGTATATGATGTCCTTGGCCCTATTAGACGATTCTTATTTCTCACGTAAATTTTTCTATTGGATAGCAGTGACATAATAATAATAATAATATTGTCTGGGATCTTGTAATTATGTAGCTTCTTTTTGAGAATATTATGATCAACATGATCATATGCCTTTTCAATATCTGCCGTAACTAGTAGCACTTCTTTTTTATCTGACAATGCACTATATAGATCTACAAGTAGCTGGCTTAACAAGTCGATTGTACCTTTTCCTCTCCTAAATCCGAATTGATATTTATTTAATATACCCTTTTCTCTATGTACCATTCTAATCTTTTTTTTAAAATGCTTTCAAATATTTTCGTCAGACAAGGAAGAAGCATTATTGGTCGATAGGACTTATGATCACTTGGATCTTTTTGCGGTTTTAGTATTGGCACTAGCACCGCAATTTCCCAATCTTCCGGGATCCAACCTGAATTTGATATAAAATTGAACATTTCAATTATTATACATTTGAATGCTTTGGGACATTCTTTAATCATAATGTATGCGATGTTATCAAATCCTGGAGAGCTGTTTATTTTGTCTTTTAGTGCCAGTTCTAGCTCCTCATAATCAATGCGTCCTTCGATTTCATGAATTGCGTAGTCATCACTTGCTTCTTCTGCTTGGTCTTGGGAGTATTGTACGGGACCAGGTACAAAGTCAGGCGTGTGGATCTTCAAAATTGTCTCACAGAAATTGTCACTCATTTGCTGAATTGGGGACTCGCCATTATTTTTATTATTTAATCTTTTTACAATGTTCCATAATTTATTAATGTTTGTATTTCTATTGATGGAATTCACAAATTCAAGCCATTTTTCTCTTTTTTTGTTTTAAATAGTTTTCTAGTCTGTGCTGTAATTTTTTGGAGCTCCAGGTAATTTTTGTAGTTGAATTGAGCTTTTAGTCTCTTAAATGCTATTCTTCTTTTTCTAACTTGAATTTCGCATTCATTATCCCACCATAAAGCCGGTTTAAATGTATCCGATCTTGGTAATTTATACTGTTTGATGCGCTTAGTGGCTGCATTATTTATTGTTTCTTGAATAAAATTGAACATATCTTCAGAATCATTTGGAATGTATGATGTCTCTAAAGTCTCTTCGATATCTAATCTATACTCATTCCAATTTGCCTCCTTAGTCATCCATTTTCTGCCTGGATACCATCTCACTCTCGTATTACATTTGAATTGCATCTTTATTAAGATAGGCAAATGGTCAGAGCCTACATTATCTGGTATTACGCTCCAATGAAGTCTATCATGGAGAGAAGGCGAACAGAAAGTCAGGTCGATGGCGGCTGATTTCTTCCTAGGCGTTTGAGTTGTCGTATGCGTTCCGTCATTCAGCATTAACAGATTAAGGCTATCCACAATATCGTAAATAATAGCTCCTCCTCTGTCAATTATTTCATCACCCCAAGCTAAATGTTTGCTATTGAAATCTCCTGTTACAATTATTCTGATAGGAATCTGTTCGATGATATTTTTGATTAAATATAGATCCTTTGTTGCCTGTGGTGCGCAATAAATTGAAACTAAACAGAACGGAGTAGCCGATTTAATTATTACCGCGGTCATTTGCATGTCTCGGTTACTTAGTGAATGTGCGAATTCTTCGCACGGAATGCTATTTTTGATCAATATGGCCGAACCACCGTAGCCGTCCTGTCTGTCCTGTCGAAATATGTTATACCCTTTGAATTTAACTAATTGGCCCTGTTTCAGCCATGTTTCAGTAAGAGCTGCCATATGAATTTTCTTATGAAACATAAGATTTTCGATGCTTTCCTTATTTGCTCTTAAAGATCTGCAATTTAATTGTAAAATATTTATTTTATCCATCTTTGGTTGGTATTTGTTATAATTATTTTTTCACTATCTTCTAACTTTCGTTAGAATTGACTACACTTATTTTATTGTGTATTTCATCTTTATTTCGATTATCTATACCTGTTTTATTATTCTGGTTTAAGTAATTCATAATGGTATGTGTATCCCATTTTAACTTATATATAATTTCATCTATCTCTTTACATTCTTTATTTCTCTCACAATTCTATAAAATGATTTGTCGTTTATTTTTTTCCTTTTTATTGGTCTTATTACTGTTTAGGCTTGGTTGTTCTTGGTTTCTTTTTTCAGGTTTTTCAGTTATCTGGTCTCTGTTAAATCGATTGATAGGCCTCAAGTATTCTGTTCGACGTTTATACATAATATTTCTTGGTTTATTCATTAACATTAATCTGTCTTTATCAATGTTAATTTCTTGTTCATCTAAACTATTCAATAATTCATATTTATTTTTATGCCTGTGTGAATCCATTTCGGTATTGCCATTTAGTCTCGGCGCTAGTTGGCCATTTATTATCAGTTAATTATTATTTAGAAGTGAAACCACGATGATCGGATGTAGACTCGTTTATGATGTCAGTTTATTAAAAACTCAATTTAATATGAAACTCGATTTATCATTATATAATTTTCGAACTACAATTTTCGTCCCGACAAAATGTTCGATCATTAAAACCCAATCAAATTTTGATCGTATTTTTAAAAAAGAATGCTCCACTCTAGCTTACTAGATGCCAGATACGCATCAGCGTAGCCCAAAGTATGTTGTGTAATTTTTGTCATCAAATTGGCGTAATTCCACTGACATCTGTCATGTTGCCGTGTTCATTCCGCCATAAGCGTGTTGGTTCCGCTATATCACTCCCCTTCAAAAGAAAAAAAAGTATCCGTTAAAAATAAACAAATTTAATTATTATAATTTGAAGGAGACTTTTTTATTCTTAATCTTTCTTGGAGGATCCATCGATAATTCCAAGTTATGTGATTTAAATTCTTGTGATGTGCTTGGTTGACTGTTATGTGGTATGACAAAAGCAGTTCTGAGAATACTTTGTGGACGGTAGGGCTTCACAAAATTATCTTGTGTGATGTAATACACTGGATCGCTGACTAATGTTATTTTTTGAAGGTTCAGAGAGGTGTTGCCATTTAATATAGATTGCATTTCAACGTCCTTGCTCTGCTCTTGAGAAATTTCCTCTGCGGTTAACTTTGATGGCATTTGAATGGCATTGATCCTGGACAACGCATCAGCAACAACGTTATGATCACCCTTCACATATATAATATCAGTGGAAAACTGTGATATGTATTCTAGCTGCCGTCGCTGACGATCTGAAGCCTTCTCTAATTTCTGTTTAAATGCATGTGTGATTGGTTTATGGTCTGTCTTGATTACAAAGTGCCTTCCTTCTAGCAGATATTCAAAATACTTTAAAGCCGCAAAGATGGCTAGTAGTTCCCGATCGTAAGTTGAATATCGCTGTTCAGTAGATGTGAGCTTTCTGGAAAAGAAACCTATAGGGTGCCATGCGCCATTTTCTTCCTGCTCCAGAGTTGCTCCAATGGCTGTTGTAGATGCATCTGTAATTAAATTAATATTTGCTATACTTGAAGGAAAATGAAGAAGAGTTGCATTTGCTAGAGCTTCCTTCAGCTTGCTGAATGCTGATAATGAATTGTCATTCCATTCAATTTGAGTCTTGTCGTTTTTAACTGAGGACTTCACATACTCATAAAGTGGTGCTTGTATATTTGCTGCCTTGGGTATTGATTTACGATAATAGTTTACCATGCCCAAAAATCTTCTGAGTTCTATAACTGTCAAAGGTTTTGGATAATTAATAATTTTCTCTACTCGGTCTGGTGAAGGAGAATATCCTGCTGCACTCAGTTTGTAACCGAGGAAGTTAACTTCATCTTTTCCAAAAGCGCATTTCTCTAAGTTAATTGTGAGTGAATATTCCTGTAGCCTCTCAAAAACCAATTGAAGATGACGACGGTGCTCATTCATATCAGTCGACATTACCAGGGTGTCGTCTATATAAATGAAAATAAAATTGAAATCTTGGAATATGTGATTGATAAACCTCTGGAATGTCTGGGCAGCGTTTTTGAGTCCAAATGGCTTTCGTAGATACTCGAAGAGTCCCCATGGTGTGATAATTGCAGTCTTTTTAATATCCTCTTTATGCATGTGTACTTGGTGGTAAGCTTTTTTCAAATCTATTGTAGAAAATACTGCTTTCTGATGAAGATTATTGAAAACATCTTGTATTAATGGTGGAGGATACCTGTCAGGCATCGTGTTGGCGTTCAGCCTCCTGTAGTCTCCACACATTCTGAATGTGCCATTCTTTTTGGGAACCATGTGAATAGGGCTTGCCCATGGACTATTGGAAGGTCTCAAAATGCCCCTGTTCAGGAGATCTTGTATCTCGGACCTGGCTGCAACAGCCTTTTCCCCGAAGATTTTCCTGAATCTGGAAGCTAATGGTGGACCTGTTGTGGTTATCCTGTGAGCAAAAAGAGATGATTTATTATTGGTGGTTACCTGTGGCTTTGTTATTGCGATGTATTGTGCCAGTAAATCCTTGAAAGGCTTTGCCGGGTTGACAATGGAGACGTTGACTTGCTGTGCCTTGAGTACCTTTCCATCAGAGGTGAGGCCTGTGGTCGAATCAATCAATCTTCTGCCCTTCAAGTCTATTAATAGATTGTAGTTGCTTAAGAAATCGGCTCCTATAATCGCTGTGGCTACATCGGCAACAACAAACTGCCAGTTAAAGCTTCTGCGTAGTTATAGATCCAACTCCAGAGTTCTCTTGCCATATGTGGAAATTCTGCTAGAATTTGCTGCAAATAAAACTAGCTCTTCCTTGGCATGACCATTGGCCAACTTATGGGCTGGTAAAATGGATAAAACTGATCCTGAATCTATAAGAAATTGGATTGCAGTCTTTCTGTCTGAAATATGTAGGCGGAGCTCCGAGCAGACAGAATTTATTTCACAGTCATGGCAAGCTCCAATTAATGACGGTGAAGTAAGTTTTCCGACCGGTTTAGAGATTTAAGCAGGCAGGGCTCTTCACACTTTGTGGCTTTCTCACCGTATCTGTAATGATAGAAGCAAACTGATCCACGAGAAGGTGTCCTGGAACTATGTCGAGAACCACTTCTTGATCTTGACTGATTGTGTTGTCCACTTCTTAATCTTGACCGGTTGTGTTCTTCTTGTGATTCTTGCTGATCATTTTTCTGCCTTTCAGTGTTTAACATTGCCCTTAGTTCCTTGATTTCCTGGACGCATGACATAAGAAGAGTTTCGTGGCGGTCCAGTCTCTGTTCTACTGAAGACTTGTGTGTTGTGGACATCACATGTGATGTGGGGCTACAGTGATCGACCAAAATATCGGCAACTTCCGCCAGGGCTTCCGGACCAAGATGACGAGAAACTATTAATTATGGCCGAATATGGTGTGGCAGGCGTTCTGACCACAATTTAATTATGATGTCTTCACTGACCTCTCCCTTAGCCAAATTCATCATCTCTCGTAGGAGCTGTGATGGTTTCTTCTCTCCTAGAGTTAAGTTTTTTAATAGCTTGTCAATTTGCTTACCTCTGTATTCAGACATTCTGTTTAATATAGTCTTTTTGATATATTCGTATTTGCCCGTCATTGGTGGATTACGGAGGACATCCTGGATGAGGCGCAGTGTTTCAAAGTCTAGGGCTTTGAGTACTGTTGTGTACTTAGTATCGTCGCTCCTGATCTTAGCAGACTGAAACTCATATTCAATTACTAAAAACGATAGGTCTGGAGAATCTCCATTGAATGGAGTGAGACGGTGATTATTAAATGCTGCTATATTGTATTGATCCGCATAACTGTCATTTTCATGTTCAGAAACACGAGGACTGCTCGTGTTAAAGATCGCCTTGTGATCCAGATCGATCAGAGATCTGTTGAGCGCTATTTCGTCATTGATGGACGTAGATCGAGTCGACATGTTGATAAAAATTGGTATAATTTACCTTTATTAATTTATTTGTATTTGACAAGTGTTTTCCTTTCTCCGTCCGACGTCACCAATTATGGGAACTAAGACGTTGAGAATGTCTGTTGTTTACCGATTTCACTTACACGTTCGGAGTCACCAATTATGGCGCTAGTTGGCCATTTATTATCAGTTAATTATTATTTAGAAGTGAAACCACGATTATCGGATGTAGACTCGTTTATGATGTCAGTTTATTAAAAACTCAATTTAATATGAAACTCGATTTATCATTATATAATTTTCGAACTACAATTTTCGTCCCGACAAAATGTTCGATCATTAAAACCCAATCAAATTTACGATCGTATTTTTTTTAAAAACAATGCTCCACTCTAGCTTACTAGATGCCAGATTCGCATCAGCGTAGCCCAAAGTATGTTGTGTAATTTTTGTCATCAAATTGGCGTAATTCCACTGACATCTGTCATGTTGCCGTGTTCATTCCGCCATAAGCGTGTTGGTTCCGCTATAGTAGTATTTCTGTTTAGTTTATAATTCTTCAAAAATATGTCTGTAATATATTTGAAAATATATTTTGTATTTCGTATGTTTTGTTCTTATTTCAAATATTAAAATTTTTTTCAGATTTTTTGGCTGTATTGATTATATGTATAAATGTAGAAGTAATACCAGGGGTTAATTTACATACTGTATATACATGTGCTGCCATGTTGTGATCAATTCGTAAATTAAAATGAGTAACGTCAAATCGCCCGAGATAGCGAACTATTTATGCTTAATTAATCTATGGTTTTATCATTACCATAGTCGCTTTAGATTGTCGTACGTCGCTTTATGGCAGTGTGCCGACGCCCTTACATTTGCTCTCCGAGTTACTTCGTTATTCTTCGTTAACCGTAATTTATGTCATTCGATGCTTCGGATGTGTTTCAACATGCCTGTTTTTGGTATTATATTGTCTAGGCTCTAGGGTTTTGGTTATTAATTCTATTTTGTTTAAGTTGAGTGATTTAATGGACGATGAATGACCTTAATTGGCGATATAATTATTTACAGGCTTATGGTTAGTATTTTAATGAATTAATCATTAAGCTTATTGGATTTATTTGTGAATAAAGCACAGAACTTTGACAGCATTTTATTCTGCATTAGCTTGTGGATTTTGTATTTATTTTTGTGGCACACTATTAATTTAATTTTAAACTTATTGTTTGTCTTATTTATGATTGTTAAGTGAGTACGTACTTCGTTGTTTTTCGATATTGTTTCAATTTCAAGGTGAGGTTATGACAAAGCACAAGTTAAATATATTTTAACAATCGCTTTTGTATGCATTTCATCTTTTCTTTCTTTTTAATTCCATTTAAAATGGAAATCCTTTTTAATACTATTTAAAATGGGAATCCAAACAATAGTTGTTTGGAAAGTAGCTTCGTTGTTTATCCACATATTTATTTGTATTTTTTTTAAACTAACATCATACCTGAGCCTTATTATTATTATATAATTTGAAACTTGTTAAGGTTGTATTGAGGTATGTGAAAAATGCTGATCAATTATGCACAGTTGTTGTTGGATACTGTCTCTATAAATATGGAAACAATTCGCTGCATTGTCAACATATTTTACTGTTTAACTGTAAAAACATTACAAATGATAAAAATTATCAAATTCAATTGTTCATGACCACTCGAAAGGTCAAGAATTTTATCAAAGCTCAATGCATGAGTTTTCCAGGTTCTTATAGAGAAAAACCTGTGTCGCCGAATTAAAGTCTGCGATTCTGAAACGCCCTGAAAATGATTGGTTTTTGAAGAAAATCACCACTAGGAATAAAAAATGGGCTGAATACAATATATCTCATGCAATTGCTCATGAAACAAAAAAAAGAACTTCCTCAAACCAGTTGCAAGCCGATGTTTACTAGAGACACTTGATGCTTATGTTTGGTGAGATTTTAAGTCATGTCTGTTTTCAGTTATTTCAAGTTAGCATAACGGTTAATTCAGATGCCTGCTGTGATCAGCTCAATAAACTAGATATACTTCACGGAAAATGAACTATATGATATGACTTCAACTTCTATACCGTGAATGGTACACAATGCCACACCCACCGTATTCTCCAGACATGTCATAATCGGACTATTATTTGTTTCTGTTACTAAAATAATCATTAGACTGTAAAACCTTTGCTTCAAATGAGGGAGTCCAGAAGCACCTTTATCAGTTTTTTGTTAATAACAACCAAAAAATTTGTTCACGGAATTACACTACTTCTAGAAATTTGAATGAAGATGTCTGAGTTAAATGGCCAATGCATAATTTAATACAGTATTTCTTTATTACACAAAAATGACTTGTTAAAAAATCTATAAAAACTGAAACTACTTTTGGAACAACCTAATATCTTTATTTTTTATATGATATATTATAATAATTTTTATTTTTAGGTGTCGGTGAAGAAATATTATTCAACATGAGGATTTTTTTACATAACAAAATCATACTATATTTAAGAGCATTTTGAGGTAACTTGAATAAGGGATCGAATTCAGTAAGTTCTTGCATGTTTTTTTTTATAACAGAGTTAATTTGATCTCAATAATTAAATATGTTGTAATTTTTGAAACATTTTAAGACACATTTTATCTCAAGTTGGCAAAAAATATTGATTTGCTTTTAAAGGATAAAGCTTGATGATATGATGTCATTTCATTATTTATATATTTTCTATCTTAAATAGTTTTTTTTACTTATGCTGGCTTGTTCAGTTTAACACATTGTTGACCAACCATTTTATTGACAATTTCTCATGTCACTGAGTATTATTTTGTAATTGGATGTGGAAGTAAAATAATTAAAACAAATTTCATCACTAGATTTACCAACCCTTTAAATGCCCGTTTTTTTAATACCAGTCAAAATGACTGGTCTGAAAGGAAACATGTTTATTGTGACATTAAGTTGAACAAAACTGATTACAGTTGTTAAGTAAACTTATAGATGCCATCGAATAATAAAAACACTTATTATTTCATAGATTTTATAGATATTTTGTCATGCAATAATTAATCAAGTTTTGGTATCTTTCTCTTGTTTGTGCATAAGTTCCAGCTAACAAAGTATTTTTAGATTTAAGTTTGAATGCTAGAAGCATTCTTCTAAAAAAAATTATCGAGTGTAAAAGTTTTACCCTTCATAGTACATGATTCGAGATGTTTCATTTGATACATTTGCTAACTGGAGTTGATGCATTTTGAGCTTTAACTTTTCCTAAGTAAGGGCAGCCATTTATTTATAAAGTTCATTTTAAATTTGTGCATTCATAGTAATATGAGCTTCTGACTTGAAGCAATTTTGTCTATTTTCTATAATTTTCTCCAAATTGCTGATGAAACAAAACTGCAAATTTGTCTGTTTGCAAACATTGACTTATGTATCCAAAAATGCCGTGTGCCGTTGGCCTGAGCATGTCTTTGAAAGTACTATGAACTGCTAATCTACATGCAACACCTTTTTATCAACTCTTGTTCAAATAGTTCTGCCTGAACCTATTTCAGTTCAGGGTTTGGTGCGTACTTCCAGCTTTGTCTTCAGAACTGGAAGAAAGTTGCATGAATCATCTGGTACATTGTTTGGAATATTCTCTTATTGACTATCACTTAATTCGTCTGTATTATCACGAATTTTCTTGTCTTTACAATTGATATCATTGTCTTGTGTCGATTGATTTGTCTAAAATTCAATGTCACTAACATATAATTAACTTCTGCGTTCAAAGATTCCAGAGATATACTGGTTGCATTTTCCACATAATCTAAACTTATATAATAAGCTATAAAAATAAGTTGAAATTAAGACACTTTTTTCTTTCATTTTATTCCTGTATCCACATGAATATTAGTTACTTCTGTATCACTATACAATATGAATTAAATATTGAAAATTACTTTGAATCAAATTTCATTTATGTGTTAAACGAAACTCGAAACAATCTAGTGAAAATCTAATAATAATAATGCAATCTGCACTTTTACAATATAATAAAGAATATAATAATATACATTGTTATCTATAAAGGAGAAGGCGATAAACGCATGCTATCTGTGTCTATTGTTATTTCGGTATTTTCATCAAACATTTTCTATAGAAACTTCATTCAGTCATTTTGACTGGTGCTGATATAATAGTATAGTACAATATATATAACAAAGTAACATAGTATTCATAAGATTTCTATACTTCTAGCTAAAAAAGTCATAACTTCATTTCATAAT
>NW_020538549.1:0-59034 GCF_003426905.1 Ctenocephalides felis
AAAAGAGGGTATAAGCTCTGAATTTTGTTACTGTGCTCCGAATTGCATGAAATTTTGGAATTAGTTTCGTCTTAACCTCAAGGTTAAAAGTGAAAACAATTCGGCTTCCACCATCAGCTCCTTGGGCGGTTGCGATTTCTTAATAAATAAGTGTACATTGAGCCGTTTTATCACTAGAAAACGTTTTAATATTATAGGATATAATTAAAAAATATATTTTAATATATTTATCTTGCAATGAAAACATTTTCAATCCCGTGAAAACCCTAAAGCCTTTCAACAACCTCTAAGTTGAGAAAAAACACTTAAAAATAAATTTGGTATGATATAATAAGAATTAAGTATAAAGTAAATACTATTTTATGTTTTCTATCCTTACTCTTAAAAACAACCCTCGATGAAAAATTGTTTGAAAAATTATTTTGAAATTGAAAGAAAATTAAGAAATTCAAAATGATATGAATGTTATTTCAATTTCTCGAAAAATAATTACCATATTCATAATTTGTTCATTTTTTAAAACTACCCTTGAATAAAAACAGTTAATATATTTGATTACAAATTATAAAAAACGATTAATAAATTCTTCTTTCGCATAATCTTTTCGGTATCGCATTTAATACGAAGGAAATCTTTATAAAATAAACTATTTCGTAAAAGATCTCGACATGGCTCACTGATTGCAATTCCAATTTTTTTTGCATGATATGACAGTCTCTTTGTGAAATGACTGCTACATAAATGTAATTTATGTTTTCTGTAAAAAGTTCAGAACTATTATCATTTAAAAACATATAGCACTTATTAATATAATCAATCAAATTTGTATTATTGCAACCTGAATTATCGCATGAATGCTTGCATAGCTGGTGGCATTCTGATTCAGTTGAGATTAGCTTACTTCTCGAGCACGACCACCGCGGCGGCCTCTGTTGCCATGGAAGCTGCTGCTGCCTGCAGAAGGGAGGAAATTACTTCGCGGTGGCTTCCTGCCGCGCTGTGTTTTACCGCCCCGTCTTCCGAGGACTGAGCCACTCCAACTTGCGGCATCGTCCTGGGACTAAAGTAATAATATTATAACAACTTATAGCCAAGTATATTTACGAATGTATTTATTTAATATTATATAAATGCTACATTACCTTATCAAGATAAATTTGAAGGCTAACGCCCTCAGTATTTTAGATTATTAAATAAGTCAATAAATATATTTTTATCGTACGGCATATCAAACGGCAGCGAAGCCACCGTCTTTCACTCTGCTTTGATTTCTACCTGTATTTTATTCAAGACTTCTCCAACTATCTGGAGCTCGCAATCTGCCATAAGAAAAATCATAATGAAAAATTGCTTAAATTTGTATATAAGTTCCTTATATATTTATATATGAGATTTAGATTTTTTTGTTCGACGTTGAGACAATTATATTTATATTTATACCTTCATCGTCATATGCAATGGCACATAATGCCACTGCATGTACCAAATACGTAGTGGTCCAGGCGATGTCCCCGAGAATCTCCGGCCTCGGATTTTCAGTATTAAATCTATCATAGTAAAAAATAGAAATATGTACACGTCCTGAACAATAAAGCATTAGATTTAAATTACTTACATTGTCATTTTTTCCATTTTTGACTTTTTGTGAATACCCGTGAACAAAATGAGTACGTACTCCACAGGTATCGTTTGCAACGTTGAGAATGTCAACATTTTTGCAGCATTTTTAGTTAGACTAGACTAGAGAAATGTAATACCATCAACTCGGATTTTCTCGCGAAAACAAAGTTTGTAAGTGTAAAACGAAGAGAGTAGTCATTTCAAACTCAATTATAAAAGTTAAAACGTGTTATTATATCCTATAGTATATATATATATATATATATATATATATATATCTTCTATATATATAAAAATAAGTCGGGTTTTCCTTCCTGCTGAATTAACTCCAGAACGCACGAACCGATTTCGACAATTTTGCATTCGTTGGAAAGGTCTCGGGCTCCGCAAGGTTTATAGCTAAGAAAATTAGTGGTGCATGGCATGAAAATTGCTGGAACTTCATGCACCGTAATTAAAAATTCGAGTAATAAAAATAATCAACAATAGTTTTAAATAATTTCAAATAGGTTATCTTGTATATCATAGGTTCCCAAACTCATTTGTATCGTAAACCCCTTGCAATGCTTTTGGATGTGGTATGGACCCCCTACTTCTTTTCTTGCGATATTCCATAGTATGGGATAAGCGACGGGTATGCTTTTTTGCAGCCAGAATTTGTGATATCCTTTTTGAAATTCAATCTTAAGCTCCTCATTGGTACTTAATTCGGCCAATTCCTCTTGCATCATAACATTAGTTTCTTCTATCTCACCATATGGATTAGTTATCCACGGTGGTATTACTAATGTCAAAATGTCTTCAAATCTGGTTTCTCATAATCAGCATAAAGGGCATTTAAAGGTTCAACATAGGTTGGAACGTCCACTTCCTGATACTTTGTCTGTGATAAATTAGGAGACTGTGAAATTTCTCCTCGTCCAATGTTTTGCTTCATTAGCTTCATTTTTGATAGGAATGCTGCTAAAATCGATTTAGTTTTAATCAAAGTTAAACTGTCGCCTTGCAATTGCAAATTAACCGCATTAAATTTAGCAAATAAATCTGTCAAGTACGCGATGCCTGGTTTACATTTTATCAGACTGTCTTTTAAAAATTTATGTTTAGAATCCACAAACTCTAAGACAGTCTCAAAAAGCGCAAAAAATCTTGTCAGACATAAGCCCTTCGATAGCCAGCGTACTTCTGTATGAAGAAGTAATTGATGAAAGTGTTGATCATTTTCATCACATAACTGGGCAAATAAACGCGAATTCAAGGCGCTGCTTCGGATTCGGTTGACTGCATCAATAAATACTTGTAGAGATTTATGCAGTCTAAGATTCAAATTCTTAGCGACTAAATGCTGGCGATGAATTACCCAATGTACTGCTAATACTCCTGACACATTTTGTTTTAAATGTGCGATAAAACCACTATGTCGTCCAACCATGGCAGGTGCACCATCTGTAGCAACCGAACATATGCTAATAGTAATGCCTCATTACCATGTAAAGTTGACTCGTCCAGTTGAATGGAGAAATGTGTCGTTTGTAAATAATTACACAACAAGCTTTCAATATCAGAACCCATTTCTTCAATACGTCTTTCAACAGTGTTGTTGCTTAAGGGAATTCTTTTAATGATGTCAGAAGCAGGTTTGTGTAAAACAGTTTTCAAAACCTCTTCAACGGCTGGTAAAATTAACTTCTCTCCGATAGTATGCGGTTTTCCAGATTTCGCTATCATTAGCGAAATATTGTATGATGCTCGCAAACCATCGTCATTTCTTTGTGACGTTGAAGCAAACATTCTGTCTAATGTAGACCTGTTTGAAAATATTACAAACTTTCATCTGATTTTTCAGGATGACATTTTTTCAAATGAAATTGCAACTTAGATGGTTTCATAGAGTCATTACCCAAATCTTTGTTACACAATAAACACATAGGCAACTGGTTGTTAGAAGGTGATGAAATAAAACCAAACTTCATATAATCAACGCTGTACTGTCTACATTTCTTTTTAGAATCGGACATGGCGTCAGTCAGCTGTGGGCAAAATTTATTTATTTGAGTAAGTTATAAAGTCTACCTGTTTCTTAATAAAGCAAAGACATTTTTTTTTTCTTTTATTATTTATTTATTAACTGGCCTCGACTCCTTAGTCATCCAGCCATTACAAATTACAATACAAATATAATTATAAACTAAGTAGAAAATTAAAATTGAAAATCACATTACCAATGAAGAATAGTTACAATAAATAAACCTAAAAACATCCTACTCCATAGTCTTATATTGGATTCATTTACAAAGTCTATCAGTATTCTATACAAATCAATGTTATTACTACTAATGATGAACCTAACATTTATAGGAAATGTCACATTCCGCTGTTGAAGCTTTTTAAACAGAATTATTCGTTGCCTTTCATACAATGGGCAACTCCACAATATGTGATCTATTGTATCCAGTACAGTGCTGCACGAACAGAACGGGTCTTGTTTGATCCCAATCCTAAATAGATGAACATTGTTCTTCGTGTGCGCCAATCTTAATCTGCATATTGAAGATATCTCTCTTCTATTCCAGTTCAATTTTTCAAACCATGTATTTCTGGACACTATCGGTTTACACGGTCGGTATAATATTCCTTTTGACGCTGATTCGAGATCAAATATTTTTTGCCAATTCAACATCCCCATTTTTGTGATCTTTCGTTTCAGATCCACGGTAGGAGCTTTTTTAATTAAAGTGGCTGATTTTTGTGCCTCTTTGGCCAGGCTATCTGCGATCTCATTCCCGGTGATATTGTAATGGCCTCTTATCCATACTAATTCGATCTTGTAGTTATTGTTGTTTAGCTTTTCTATTTTTTGTAAACAGTCGAATATTAATGGATTGCCATAATCTTTAGGCATATTTAGGGCATGAAGTGAGGACATGCTATCAGAAAGAATTATTGCCTTCTTTAATTTATGTTCCTTAATTAGGTCTAGCGCATTGTTGATAGCCGTCAATTCTGCAGTAAATATTGATGCCCAATCTGGGAGTTTAATTTGAAGCTGTATATCCTGGCTTGGTATGTATACAGCACAGCCAACGCCGTCATCAGTTTTTGAGCCGTCCGTATAGATATGTATATACTTTACCCATCAAGTGTTCAATAAGGCGTGCAATTCCAGATTGATTATTTTCTTATCCATATTCTTTCCAATGACTAATTCGTCTGATAGGTGTATATATTTTTTGGGAATCGTTGCTTTCCAAGTCACTGTATAGTACGCCAATCTGTTGCTTATTATGATGTTATCTTCTAAAGACTTTAATGAATGGAAACCAGCAACTAGCGGAGGGATCGGTTTATTAAACCAGTACCTATTATTGAAATGCCGAACTGCCAGCGCCTCTAACTGATTTTGAATCCATGAATGATCAAAATTGAATTTTTTTATCAAGAATCTATTCGTTAGTACTTGTTTTCTTATATCTAAGGGAGCTTCCCCGGCTTAGAGGGGAAGAGTTAGTGGGGGTTGATTTTAAAGATCCCAGACATGTTCTTATAGCTGCAAATTGCGCTCTACTCAACTTTTTATGTAAGCCTGCGGACAATCCTCCGTAAATTTGACAGCCATAGTCGAAATGGGGTCTAATGATAGCTTTGTATAAAGAACGACATGCATTTGGGTGTATACCCCAGCTGGTGTTACATACTCTTTTGAGTAAATTAATCCCTTTCTCGCATTTGAATAATATCTCGCTTATGTGCTTGTTGAAATTTAATTTTTTATCAAAAGTCACACCCAGGATTTTAATGTTTTTTAATATTTCGATTCTTATCGTGTCAATATCTATTACATGCATATTTTTGGGAAATCTATGCCTGGTAAAAATTATGCTTTTGGTCTTCCTCGGTTTCAAAGCAAGTCTATTATTCCGCATCCATTCCATATTTTTTGATATGGCATTAGCCATTTCTGCTCTGCAATGCTCTACTGAGTGAGAAACTGTGTACATAATCAGATCGTTCGCATATTGTAGCTTTTTAACTCTTGTCCCTTCTGACAATATAAAGTCTGCCATAATAGATGTTAAAAAGTAGAGGGCTCAGAATCGAACCTTGTGGGACGCCCGTATATGATGTCCTTGGCCCTATTAGACGATTCTTATTTCTCACGTAAATTTTTCTATTGGATAGCAGTGACATAATAATAATAATAATATTGTCTGGGATCTTGTAATTATGTAGCTTCTTTTTGAGAATATTATGATCAACATGATCATATGCCTTTTCAATATCTGCCGTAACTAGTAGCACTTCTTTTTTATCTGACAATGCACTATATAGATCTACAAGTAGCTGGCTTAACAAGTCGATTGTACCTTTTCCTCTCCTAAATCCGAATTGATATTTATTTAATATACCCCTTTCTCTATGTACCATTCTAATCTTTTTTTAAAATGCTTTCAAATATTTTCGTCAGACAAGGAAGAAGCATTATTGGTCGATAGGACTTATGATCACTTGGATCTTTTTGCGGTTTTAGTATTGGCACTAGCACCGCAATTTCCCAATCTTCCGGGATCCAACCTGAATTTGATATAAAATTGAACATTTCAATTATTATACATTTGAATGCTTTGGGACATTCTTTAATCATAATGTATGCGATGTTATCAAATCCTGGAGAGCTGTTTATTTTGTCTTTTAGTGCCAGTTCTAGCTCCTCATAATCAATGCGTCCTTCGATTTCATGAATTGCGTAGTCATCACTTGCTTCTTCTGCTTGGTCTTGGGAGTATTGTACGGGACCAGGTACAAAGTCAGGCGTGTGGATCTTCAAAATTGTCTCACAGAAATTGTCACTCATTTGCTGAATTGGGGACTCGCCATTATTTTTATTATTTAATCTTTTTACAATGTTCCATAATTTATTAATGTTTGTATTTCTATTGATGGAATTCACAAATTCAAGCCATTTTTCTCTTTTTTTGTTTTAAATAGTTTTCTAGTCTGTGCTGTAATTTTTTGGAGCTCCAGGTAATTTTTGTAGTTGAATTGAGCTTTTAGTCTCTTAAATGCTATTCTTCTTTTTCTAACTTGAATTTCGCATTCATTATCCCACCATAAAGCCGGTTTAAATGTATCCGATCTTGGTAATTTATACTGTTTGATGCGCTTAGTGGCTGCATTATTTATTGTTTCTTGAATAAAATTGAACATATCTTCAGAATCATTTGGAATGTATGATGTCTCTAAAGTCTCTTCGATATCTAATCTATACTCATTCCAATTTGCCTCCTTAGTCATCCATTTTCTGCCTGGATACCATCTCACTCTCGTATTACATTTGAATTGCATCTTTATTAAGATAGGCAAATGGTCAGAGCCTACATTATCTGGTATTACGCTCCAATGAAGTCTATCATGGAGAGAAGGCGAACAGAAAGTCAGGTCGATGGCGGCTGATTTCTTCCTAGGCGTTTGAGTTGTCGTATGCGTTCCGTCATTCAGCATTAACAGATTAAGGCTATCCACAATATCGTAAATAATAGCTCCTCCTCTGTCAATTATTTCATCACCCCAAGCTAAATGTTTGCTATTGAAATCTCCTGTTACAATTATTCTGATAGGAATCTGTTCGATGATATTTTTGATTAAATATAGATCCTTTGTTGCCTGTGGTGCGCAATAAATTGAAACTAAACAGAACGGAGTAGCCGATTTAATTATTACCGCGGTCATTTGCATGTCTCGGTTACTTAGTGAATGTGCGAATTCTTCGCACGGAATGCTATTTTTGATCAATATGGCCGAACCACCGTAGCCGTCCTGTCTGTCCTGTCGAAATATGTTATACCCTTTGAATTTAACTAATTGGCCCTGTTTCAGCCATGTTTCAGTAAGAGCTGCCATATGAATTTTCTTATGAAACATAAGATTTTCGATGCTTTCCTTATTTGCTCTTAAAGATCTGCAATTTAATTGTAAAATATTTATTTATCCATCTTTGGTTGGTATTGTTATAATTATTTTTTCACTATCTTCTAACTTTCGTTAGAATTGACTACACTTATTTTATTGTGTATTTCATCTTTATTTCGATTATCTATACCTGTTTTATTATTCTGGTTTAAGTAATTCATAATGGTATGTGTATCCCATTTTAACTTATATATAATTTCATCTATCTCTTTACATTCTTTATTTCTCTCACAATTCTATAAAATGATTTGTCGTTTATTTTTTTCCTTTTTATTGGTCTTATTACTGTTTAGGCTTGGTTGTTCTTGGTTTCTTTTTTCAGGTTTTTCAGTTATCTGGTCTCTGTTAAATCGATTGATAGGCCTCAAGTATTCTGTTCGACGTTTATACATAATATTTCTTGGTTTATTCATTAACATTAATCTGTCTTTATCAATGTTAATTTCTTGTTCATCTAAACTATTCAATAATTCATATTTATTTTTATGCCTGTGTGAATCCATTTCGGTATTGCCATTTAGTCTCGGCGCTAGTTGGCCATTTATTATCAGTTAATTATTATTTAGAAGTGAAACCACGATGATCGGATGTAGACTCGTTTATGATGTCAGTTTATTAAAAACTCAATTTAATATGAAACTCGATTTATCATTATATAATTTTCGAACTACAATTTTCGTCCCGACAAAATGTTCGATCATTAAAACCCAATCAAATTTTGATCGTATTTTAAAAAAGAATGCTCCACTCTAGCTTACTAGATGCCAGATACGCATCAGCGTAGCCCAAAGTATGTTGTGTAATTTTTGTCATCAAATTGGCGTAATTCCACTGACATCTGTCATGTTGCCGTGTTCATTCCGCCATAAGCGTGTTGGTTCCGCTATATCACTCCCCTTCAAAAGAAAAAAAAGTATCCGTTAAAAATAAACAAATTTAATTATTATAATTTGAAGGAGACTTTTTTATTCTTAATCTTTCTTGGAGGATCCATCGATAATTCCAAGTTATGTGATTTAAATTCTTGTGATGTGCTTGGTTGACTGTTATGTGGTATGACAAAAGCAGTTCTGAGAATACTTTGTGGACGGTAGGGCTTCACAAAATTATCTTGTGTGATGTAATACACTGGATCGCTGACTAATGTTATTTTTGAAGGTTCAGAGAGGTGTTGCCATTTAATATAGATTGCATTTCAACGTCCTTGCTCTGCTCTTGAGAAATTTCCTCTGCGGTTAACTTTGATGGCATTTGAATGGCATTGATCCTGGACAACGCATCAGCAACAACGTTATGATCACCCTTCACATATATAATATCAGTGGAAAACTGTGATATGTATTCTAGCTGCCGTCGCTGACGATCTGAAGCCTTCTCTAATTTCTGTTTAAATGCATGTGTGATTGGTTTATGGTCTGTCTTGATTACAAAGTGCCTTCCTTCTAGCAGATATTCAAAATACTTTAAAGCCGCAAAGATGGCTAGTAGTTCCCGATCGTAAGTTGAATATCGCTGTTCAGTAGATGTGAGCTTTCTGGAAAAGAAACCTATAGGGTGCCATGCGCCATTTTCTTCCTGCTCCAGAGTTGCTCCAATGGCTGTTGTAGATGCATCTGTAATTAAATTAATATTTGCTATACTTGAAGGAAAATGAAGAAGAGTTGCATTTGCTAGAGCTTCCTTCAGCTTGCTGAATGCTGATAATGAATTGTCATTCCATTCAATTTGAGTCTTGTCGTTTTTAACTGAGGACTTCACATACTCATAAAGTGGTGCTTGTATATTTGCTGCCTTGGGTATTGATTTACGATAATAGTTTACCATGCCCAAAAATCTTCTGAGTTCTATAACTGTCAAAGGTTTTGGATAATTAATAATTTTCTCTACTCGGTCTGGTGAAGGAGAATATCCTGCTGCACTCAGTTTGTAACCGAGGAAGTTAACTTCATCTTTTCCAAAAGCGCATTTCTCTAAGTTAATTGTGAGTGAATATTCCTGTAGCCTCTCAAAAACCAATTGAAGATGACGACGGTGCTCATTCATATCAGTCGACATTACCAGGGTGTCGTCTATATAAATGAAAATAAAATTGAAATCTTGGAATATGTGATTGATAAACCTCTGGAATGTCTGGGCAGCGTTTTTGAGTCCAAATGGCTTTCGTAGATACTCGAAGAGTCCCCATGGTGTGATAATTGCAGTCTTTTTAATATCCTCTTTATGCATGTGTACTTGGTGGTAAGCTTTTTTCAAATCTATTGTAGAAAATACTGCTTTCTGATGAAGATTATTGAAAACATCTTGTATTAATGGTGGAGGATACCTGTCAGGCATCGTGTTGGCGTTCAGCCTCCTGTAGTCTCCACACATTCTGAATGTGCCATTCTTTTTGGGAACCATGTGAATAGGGCTTGCCCATGGACTATTGGAAGGTCTCAAAATGCCCCTGTTCAGGAGATCTTGTATCTCGGACCTGGCTGCAACAGCCTTTTCCCCGAAGATTTTCCTGAATCTGGAAGCTAATGGTGGACCTGTTGTGGTTATCCTGTGAGCAAAAAGAGATGATTTATTATTGGTGGTTACCTGTGGCTTTGTTATTGCGATGTATTGTGCCAGTAAATCCTTGAAAGGCTTTGCCGGGTTGACAATGGAGACGTTGACTTGCTGTGCCTTGAGTACCTTTCCATCAGAGGTGAGGCCTGTGGTCGAATCAATCAATCTTCTGCCCTTCAAGTCTATTAATAGATTGTAGTTGCTTAAGAAATCGGCTCCTATAATCGCTGTGGCTACATCGGCAACAACAAACTGCCAGTTAAAGCTTCTGCGTAGTTATAGATCCAACTCCAGAGTTCTCTTGCCATATGTGGAAATTCTGCTAGAATTTGCTGCAAATAAAACTAGCTCTTCCTTGGCATGACCATTGGCCAACTTATGGGCTGGTAAAATGGATAAAACTGATCCTGAATCTATAAGAAATTGGATTGCAGTCTTTCTGTCTGAAATATGTAGGCGGAGCTCCGAGCAGACAGAATTTATTTCACAGTCATGGCAAGCTCCAATTAATGACGGTGAAGTAAGTTTTCCGACCGGTTTAGAGATTTAAGCAGGCAGGGCTCTTCACACTTTGTGGCTTTCTCACCGTATCTGTAATGATAGAAGCAAACTGATCCACGAGAAGGTGTCCTGGAACTATGTCGAGAACCACTTCTTGATCTTGACTGATTGTGTTGTCCACTTCTTAATCTTGACCGGTTGTGTTCTTCTTGTGATTCTTGCTGATCATTTTTCTGCCTTTCAGTGTTTAACATTGCCCTTAGTTCCTTGATTTCCTGGACGCATGACATAAGAAGAGTTTCGTGGCGGTCCAGTCTCTGTTCTACTGAAGACTTGTGTGTTGTGGACATCACATGTGATGTGGGGCTACAGTGATCGACCAAAATATCGGCAACTTCCGCCAGGGCTTCCGGACCAAGATGACGAGAAACTATTAATTATGGCCGAATATGGTGTGGCAGGCGTTCTGACCACAATTTAATTATGATGTCTTCACTGACCTCTCCCTTAGCCAAATTCATCATCTCTCGTAGGAGCTGTGATGGTTTCTTCTCTCCTAGAGTTAAGTTTTTTAATAGCTTGTCAATTTGCTTACCTCTGTATTCAGACATTCTGTTTAATATAGTCTTTTTGATATATTCGTATTTGCCCGTCATTGGTGGATTACGGAGGACATCCTGGATGAGGCGCAGTGTTTCAAAGTCTAGGGCTTTGAGTACTGTTGTGTACTTAGTATCGTCGCTCCTGATCTTAGCAGACTGAAACTCATATTCAATTACTAAAACGATAGGTCTGGAGAATCTCCATTGAATGGAGTGAGACGGTGATTATTAAATGCTGCTATATTGTATTGATCCGCATAACTGTCATTTTCATGTTCAGAAACACGAGGACTGCTCGTGTTAAAGATCGCCTTGTGATCCAGATCGATCAGAGATCTGTTGAGCGCTATTTCGTCATTGATGGACGTAGATCGAGTCGACATGTTGATAAAAATTGGTATAATTTACCTTTATTAATTTATTTGTATTTGACAAGTGTTTTCCTTTCTCCGTCCGACGTCACCAATTATGGGAACTAAGACGTTGAGAATGTCTGTTGTTTACCGATTTCACTTACACGTTCGGAGTCACCAATTATGGCGCTAGTTGGCCATTTATTATCAGTTAATTATTATTTAGAAGTGAAACCACGATTATCGGATGTAGACTCGTTTATGATGTCAGTTTATTAAAAACTCAATTTAATATGAAACTCGATTTATCATTATATAATTTTCGAACTACAATTTTCGTCCCGACAAAATGTTCGATCATTAAAACCCAATCAAATTTACGATCGTATTTTTTTAAAAACAATGCTCCACTCTAGCTTACTAGATGCCAGATTCGCATCAGCGTAGCCCAAAGTATGTTGTGTAATTTTTGTCATCAAATTGGCGTAATTCCACTGACATCTGTCATGTTGCCGTGTTCATTCCGCCATAAGCGTGTTGGTTCCGCTATAGTAGTATTTCTGTTTAGTTTATAATTCTTCAAAAATATGTCTGTAATATATTTGAAAATATATTTGTATTTCGTATGTTTTGTTCTTATTTCAAATATTAAAATTTTTTTCAGATTTTTTGGCTGTATTGATTATATGTATAAATGTAGAAGTAATACCAGGGGTTAATTTACATACTGTATATACATGTGCTGCCATGTTGTGATCAATTCGTAAATTAAAATGAGTAACGTCAAATCGCCCGAGATAGCGAACTATTTATGCTTAATTAATCTATGGTTTTATCATTACCATAGTCGCTTTAGATTGTCGTACGTCGCTTTATGGCAGTGTGCCGACGCCCTTACATTTGCTCTCCGAGTTACTTCGTTATTCTTCGTTAACCGTAATTTATGTCATTCGATGCTTCGGATGTGTTTCAACATGCCTGTTTTTGGTATTATATTGTCTAGGCTCTAGGGTTTTGGTTATTAATTCTATTTTGTTTAAGTTGAGTGATTAATGGACGATGAATGACCTTAATTGGCGATATAATTATTTACAGGCTTATGGTTAGTATTTTAATGAATTAATCATTAAGCTTATTGGATTTATTTGTGAATAAAGCACAGAACTTTGACAGCATTTTATTCTGCATTAGCTTGTGGATTTTGTATTTATTTTTGTGGCACACTATTAATTTAATTTTAAACTTATTGTTTGTCTTATTTATGATTGTTAAGTGAGTACGTACTTCGTTGTTTTTCGATATTGTTTCAATTTCAAGGTGAGGTTATGACAAAGCACAAGTTAAATATATTTTAACAATCGCTTTTGTATGCATTTCATCTTTTCTTTCTTTTTAATTCCATTTAAAATGGAAATCCTTTTTAATACTATTTAAATGGGAATCCAAACAATAGTTGTTTGGAAAGTAGCTTCGTTGTTTATCCACATATTTATTTGTATTTTTTTTAAACTAACATCATACCTGAGCCTTATTATTATTATATAATTTGAAACTTGTTAAGGTTGTATTGAGGTATGTGAAAAATGCTGATCAATTATGCACAGTTGTTGTTGGATACTGTCTCTATAAATATGGAAACAATTCGCTGCATTGTCAACATATTTTACTGTTTAACTGTAAAAACATTACAAATGATAAAAATTATCAAATTCAATTGTTCATGACCACTCGAAAGGTCAAGAATTTTATCAAAGCTCAATGCATGAGTTTTCCAGGTTCTTATAGAGAAAAACCTGTGTCGCCGAATTAAAGTCTGCGATTCTGAAACGCCCTGAAAATGATTGGTTTTTGAAGAAAATCACCACTAGGAATAAAAAATGGGCTGAATACAATATATCTCATGCAATTGCTCATGAAACAAAAAAAAAGAACTTCCTCAAACCAGTTGCAAGCCGATGTTTACTAGAGACACTTGATGCTTATGTTTGGTGAGATTTTAAGTCATGTCTGTTTTCAGTTATTTCAAGTTAGCATAACGGTTAATTCAGATGCCTGCTGTGATCAGCTCAATAAACTAGATATACTTCACGGAAAATGAACTATATGATATGACTTCAACTTCTATACCGTGAATGGTACACAATGCCACACCCACCGTATTCTCCAGACATGTCATAATCGGACTATTATTTGTTTCTGTTACTAAAATAATCATTAGACTGTAAAACCTTTGCTTCAAATGAGGGAGTCCAGAAGCACCTTTATCAGTTTTTTGTTAAAACAACCAAAAAATTTGTTCACGGAATTACACTACTTCTAGAAATTTGAATGAAGATGTCTGAGTTAAATGGCCAATGCATAATTTAATACAGTATTTCTTTATTACACAAAAATGACTTGTTAAAAAATCTATAAAAACTGAAACTACTTTTGGAACAACCTAATATCTTTATTTTTTATATGATATATTATAATAATTTTTATTTTTAGGTGTCGGTGAAGAAATATTATTCAACATGAGGATTTTTTTACATAACAAAATCATACTATATTTAAGAGCATTTTGAGGTAACTTGAATAAGGGATCGAATTCAGTAAGTTCTTGCATGTTTTTTTTTATAACAGAGTTAATTTGATCTCAATAATTAAATATGTTGTAATTTTTGAAACATTTTAAGACACATTTTATCTCAAGTTGGCAAAAAATATTGATTTGCTTTTAAAGGATAAAGCTTGATGATATGATGTCATTTCATTATTTATATATTTTCTATCTTAAATAGTTTTGTTTACTTATGCTGGCTTGTTCAGTTTAACACATTGTTGACCAACCATTTTATTGACAATTTCTCATGTCACTGAGTATTATTTTGTAATTGGATGTGGAAGTAAAATAATTAAAACAAATTTCATCACTAGATTTACCAACCCTTTAAATGCCCGTTTTTTTAATACCAGTCAAAATGACTGGTCTGAAAGGAAACATGTTTATTGTGACATTAAGTTGAACAAAACTGATTACAGTTGTTAAGTAAACTTATAGATGCCATCGAATAATAAAACACTTATTATTTCATAGATTTTATAGATATTTTGTCATGCAATAATTAATCAAGTTTTTGGTATCTTTCTCTTGTTTGTGCATAAAGTTCCAGCTAACAAAGTATTTTTAGATTTAAGTTTGAATGCTAGAAGCATTCTTCTAAAAAAAATTATCGAGTGTAAAAGTTTTACCCTTCATAGTACATGATTCGAGATGTTTCATTTGATACATTTGCTAACTGGAGTTGATGCATTTTGAGCTTTAACTTTTCCTAAGTAAGGGCAGCCATTTATTTATAAAGTTCATTTTAAATTTGTGCATTCATAGTAATATGAGCTTCTGACTTGAAGCAATTTTGTCTATTTTCTATAAATTTTCTCCAAATTGCTGAAACAAAACTGCAAATTTGTCTGTTTGCAAACATTGACTTATGTATCCAAAAATGCCGTGTGCCGTTGGCCTGAGCATGTCTTTGAAAGTACTATGAACTGCTAATCTACATGCAACACCTCTTTTATCAACTCTTGTTCAAATAGTTCTGCCTGAACCTATTTCAGTTCAGGGTTTGGTGCGTTACTTCCAGCTTTGTCTTCAGAACTGGAAGAAAGTTGCATGAATCATCTGGTACATTTGTTTGGAATATTCTCTTATTGACTATCACTTAATTCGTCTGTATTATCACGAATTTCCTTGTCTTTACAATTGATATCATTGTCTTGTCGATTGATTTGTCTAAAAATTCAATGTCACTAACATATAATTAACTTTCTGCGTTCAAAGATTCCAGAGATATACTGGTTGCATTTTCCACATAATCTAAACTTATATAATAAGCTATAAAAATAAGTTGAAATTAAGACACTTTTTTCTTTCATTTTATTCCTGTATCCACATGAATATTAGTTACTTCTGTATCACTATACAATATGAATAAATAATTGAAAATTACTTTGAATAAAATTTCATTTATTGTGTTAAACGAAACTCGAAACAATCTAGTGAAAATCTAATAATAATAATGCAATCTGCACTTTTACAATATAATAAAGAATAAATAATATACATTGTTATCTATAAAGGAGAAGGCGATAAACGCATGCTATCTGTGTCTATTGTTATTTCGGTATTTTCATCAAACATTTTTCTATAGAAACTTCATTCAGTCATTTTGACTGGTGCTGATATAAATAGTATAGTACAATATATATAACAAAGTAACATAGTATTCATAAGATTTCTATACTTCTAGCTAAAAAAGTCATAACTTCATTTCATAATGTAATTGCCCAACCAGTCTCTTTGACTGGCATAGTAAATATAGTGTTAATAAATTTCAATTCTTATTCAACTTTAAATACTTCTTTTTCGTATGATAAGCGGTGTAAAAATTATCTATGTGCAATGGTACACAGAATTTTTTTACTAAGACGGTTTTGCTGGTCTTATAAGCAATATATTGCTTATAGCTATTGCTATAGCAATAGCTTGTGTTATTTATTACATAATAACAGATGATATAACAATATAATTAACCATATATAATATAACAATACATAACATAAAATAAAATACCATCTAATTATCAACTGTAACCCTAAATTATATTTCTTGAAAGTAACATAGTTGTGAAGAAGTATCAAGATTAACTTGTGCCGATGGTAATTAGTTGTTTTATTGATGTATTTTGGATATAGGAATCTTCATTTGGACATTAGTACTATAGATCAGGGCTTCTTAAACTTTATTATATAGCGACCCCCTTCAAGCTTAGGAAATTTTAAACAACCCATATAATGAAATATATACTAACCGTACATGTAGATGTAATATCGCACTATTTTACAATGTAAATAAAATAAGGATTAAAGAATACGTACCCATTCATTTCACATATATATAATTGAAAACGTTGACGGGATGTCGGTCGTAATAAAACACAATAGAATGACACAAAACTATATATATATATATATATATATATATATATATATATATAAAGTCTAGTAATCGGGCATAACATCAATAAAAAACATGAATTTCTTTCAAAAATTTATTTTAAATCCATACGTTTCGGCTATAATCCTAGCCTTTAGTGGAACTAAAAATATTATTAAAAACTAAAACAATTGAATTGGAGTGAAAAGAAAAAATAAAATATTAAATAGTACTTACAATTAGTTATTCTTAGTGTTAAATTGGATAATTTTAATAATCCAAGTATCAAGATATGTAATGCACTACACCAGTGATTCCCAAAGTGGGCGCCAACACTGAATTATATAAAGATAATATTTTAATTGAAGTTAATCAACCATATTTGCATAGGTGTATTAGTAAGTAAATAATTTTTAAAACTATGCACTGCCAATTCTTGTTTCGCAAAAGGTTTAATGAAAAGAATGGTTCATATGTTTCTTTGTATGTCGATAATTTATATAACTTTTCAAAGCGTGTAACTTTACCAAATTTGGTAAGGGATTCTTTAAGAGATTTTTTGTAAGAGAATCTGTAAAGTTGGCGGATTATTTGTCGTGCTATTGATTATATTTCTTTGATATCTACCCGTAACTGTCCACCCGGGTCCTAGTATAATTCTTTCGTTACCTAAAATTTCAAAAAACGTATCAACACCTATCAACATATTTACTTCGCTGCGGAATATTTAAGTGTGAATCCAAAAGTTTCAATCCATTAGGAAGATTTAGTTCAGCAATTTGGATTTGCTGCGCGGGTAGTAGACTCAATATTTTCGTAAGCACAGAGGCATTTATATTTTTTTATTTTTTGCAAATGTACCATCTTCATTAAATATTTCTAAATTTGTAAAATTATTCGATTTCGTTGAAATTCCAACAACACCGTGGAGCCTGGATTGAGATTTAACGCGTAATTTTTGGAATAGCGATTTTGATATTGTATTAATTTCCGAGTCTAAATCCGCTATTGCTTGAATTTTAACGCGATTCCCTTTATGACTTTTTGCAAACAAATTTACCGTAGGTACGAGCAAACCCCCGTCATTCCTCTTCCTCCACATTAAAATTATAATCGAAATACATCGAAATACATCGATTGGCTATTAAAATTTTAAAATCGGTTTATGCGCTTTTAAGCAAACATCGTTGAAAATTCTAATTTTGACAAACGCCATAAAAACGATACTACTTTTTGCAAACTTTGACGAATTTTCAAAATTTAACGACTTGTCGTAGGAACCGTAATATTTTAGTATGATCTATAAGACTGTGGTATCTACCGCCAAAAAAAATATAAATTGTCTAAAAAATTACTACAACTTATTAATTACTACTACTTAAATTAAAAAAAAACACTTTATTACAAGAAAACGGCTCGGCCGATCATTACCAAGAACTAATCAGGTCGATTCCCAACCAATATCTTTCGAACGGTTTTTGAATTTTCAAAATAGATTCAGAATTGCGGGCTAAAACGTGGACGAAAATTTTTTCACTTTTCTGCTATTTATAAAGAAGCGGCTTGGCCGATCGTCGCACAAAACTGACAAACAATAGTCCTCATCGAGATACATCGAATGGCTTTTAGATTTTTGAAATCGGTCCAGTCGTTTTTGAGAAAACGTCGATTTACGGCAAAAAAATCTGTTCACGCACACACACACATACTTTTTCCAAATGTTGGTCTCATTTGATTCAGAATGGCTTGAAACGTCGAAAAAACATAAAATTAGCGGATTTTTTTGATGAAAACAAACTTCTCCTTCGGAAAGTTTGTAAGGGGGGCGCTGAGTAACATTTTTTCTGGAAAGGGGGCGGTAGGTGAAATAAGTTTGGGAATCACTGCACTACACTATGTATTATAAACATTAAACTTGTAATCACACAATATTTTCACAAAATACTAATTTTAAAAATCACAATTGGATAGTGTATTGAAGAATGCGACTGGTTGAAGATGTAATGGAGAAAGGACTTTTTAAAAAATATTTTTTACCAAGATTCTACACATGTGTGGAACAAATTGCGAATATTTTGCGCGTCGTTTTTATTGTTTTGTGAGAAATTTGGAAATACTATCTAAATGGTTGGGCTGGCTACCATCAGTAATTAATATAAAAGCGGACTGTCGCATTGCAAAGCTCAAGCCGCCAGAATATATTCTGACCACTAAATAAAGGAGATTTGCGTCGCACAGTGTTGAGTTCATTCATTTATTCCGTTTATTTATTGTTTTATTGCTGTAAATAGTTAAAAAAGATACTTCTATAATTCTTCGTTTGAATAAATTTTGTTCGAATTGTAGTACAGTCGAGTTAGAAAAGTCCATATTGTGTTTTAAAGTATAAAGATGCTCTGCTATCATAGTTTTAAACTGTTTTGGATTTTTTGAATTGTTTTTATGTTGTTGTAAACGTTCTATTAAGTTGTGGCTAGTTTCTCCTATGTAAATTAAATTACAATCATTTGAAGACAATTTATTTGATAGACGAGATTTCTAAGTCGTTCGATATTAAAAGGGGTTTTTGTTTTGGTAAAAATGGTACTAGTCGTTGTACTAAAACTGTTTACAAGTCGGAGTCCGGATTTATAAAAAAGTTTTTTTCCAAGGAATATACAATTCTTTAATATATGGCAAACATATCACACCAGAAAGAGTTTCTGAGTCAGGTAAATCGTTTTATACTGTGGAATTGTTCATTTTATTCAAAAGGTATGTTCGTCTGTTACTGGTTACGGAGATTATAAGTTTTAAGGGATAGGAGTTATCTGTTAGAATTTTCGTAATTAAATTGATGTTGTTGTCCCAAAATGTTTTGTCCGATTTTGACCACGCAATACTTCTATCGGTACTGTTATAGAGTTTAGCTTCCTGTAGTCTACACATACTCGCACTCCCCCTTCTTTTTTGGGCACTAGCACAACAGGTGCTGCCCACGGCGATTCGCATTCTTCTATAATGTCTTCTTCTATCATTTTCTTTATCTCGGCTCGCAGTAGTTCCGATTTAGGCGGTGACATCCGATATGGAGGTGTAGCTACAGGGAGATGCAAACCGGTATTTATATGATGCTTAAAGATTTCACAAGGTTCACCAGATTCTTCGAACAGTTTTTTATGGTCCTAGAGTAGTTGACTGAGACTCTTCTCTTGTCCTTCCCCTAGCGTCACGGCTTTGATGGTGCACATAGGGTTGTAGTATTCTTTCTCTAAGTATTCGATAAAATGTGGATCGAATTGATTGTCCCACGCCTTTGATAGTTCCTCGTTACTTGATGAGTTCTTCGACTGCATTTCTAGTTGATTTTCGGGAACGAATTCGCGTCTTGGTTGACGGTTTTCGGCGAGGCTCCACAAATCTTGAGAGAAGTCAAATTTCATTCCTGCTGCTTTAATGAGATCCACCCCTAGTAACGTTTGACTACTCGTTGCTGTCGGCATTACCAGGAATTACATCGTCAATCGCTTTTCCGCTACGTGTACCTCGACTGAGGTTACCAGAAGGTCGTCGTCGTAGGTCATACATCTGGTGGACTAAGCGTGCTTCGTCGGGCCCCCGTGTCCGGAAGCGCGTTAGTGGCTATCCCGTTTACCAAAATTTGTATGACAGGTCTTGGTTGAGGTTTCATGCACGCTGTTGTTCGTATCTCAACGTCCGGTGCTGGGATTAATAACCTTCGGCCTGCGTCCTGTGTTCTCTGGTTTGCCGCTTCCGCCTTCCTTTCATAGGTCCATCTTGGTTTCTTTTTCTTTTCTTGAAGGTCCAATATGTATATTGGAATGTCTTCCGTATCCTTCGCTGGTTCTACGGGGTTACATACCGGACATGTACTCCTAATTACGCTTGATTTTCCACAACCATAACATCTCAGGAGATTGCTTGTATTACTAGGCGGATTTTTCTGTGATTTGGCCATCTTGCGGCATTCCGTTGCCATGTGGCCTCTTCGATTGCAGAATGTGCATTGGTTTGAGTATGTCGAGTTGCTATTAGGTTTCATAATTGATGCTTCATGCATATTTTGTTCTATTTCCCGAGCTTTCTTTTGTAGTTCTCCGAAAATGTCGAAGCTATCCCGAGGAATCCGTTCTCTGATTCTTATGTTTAGTAATCCATAAATCATATCGATCTGTCGTTCCTCGGTGTGTATTCGTGGTCGTAGAGCTGCATGGTACAGGTTATATTTGCAAGCGTTAACCTGTGGAAACAACCAAGAACTATGGAGAGGAAAGACATTATATGTTACAAAAACATAGTCTTATACTGATTAGGATTTTTTGAATTACGGATATGTTGTTTTATTCTTTTGTAAATATATTGTGAACTTTCTCCCATGTAACAACAATCACTATTATTATTTTATTCACTATTGTTTCACGTCGATATTTATTCATGAACATAAAGCCAAGCCCATAATCAAATGTACAGTCTTTGATCACCGCCTTACATATATATATACATATATATATATATATATATATATATATATATATATGATTTAGTAGTTAATTTTGATGTTGAAATATATGAGTGAGTTCTTGAGGGCGATACATCAAACAAAGAAAAGCCAAAGATTTATAAAATAATCTTTATTTCCAAACGTTTCGACATTCAATTTAATGTCATCATCAGTGGATCTAAAAACAGTATGAAAATTAGTATATCTAGGTAATTATAATATATGTGGATTGGTAAAGGAACTATACAATAAGAGAAAAATTAACAAACAGCAACACTTAACGACAAACCAAATATAAAAGATAGGAAAGGTAGTAGAGATTAGAATTAAATAAATAACTAAAAAATATAGGCAAATATATATATATATATATATATATATATATATACATATAAACATACAATATATGTAGACTCGTATATATGTACAAACAAATTATTTATGAAGATGGATAATACATATAAAATACAAGTGGACTTACATTACGTTGGTTAGTTACATATAGAGAAGTGTACACAGCACTAGAGATTTGGCACTAACATTTATACAACTAACTTGTCAGCACTATGCATTTTTTATATAATTTTCACCATTCAGAGACGTTTTGCAGAATCTTGTTTCATATCAATATGTGACCACGTGGTGAACAAAATATCGGATTCCTCCTTACTCTGCGATAACTACCAAGTAATACTAAATAATGTTTCCAAATTTATCTCCTCTGAACAAAACTAATTGACCTTACTAACCTTGCCAACACTTCCTAGTTTAACTTCGGCCTTGATACCCGAGCTTTACCTACCCATACATAGCAAATTTTGAATAAACCTTAAAAAATTTTTATTTTAGATTTTTGAGTTATTAGTATAACTACTTAGTAATACTAAATAACATTTCCAATTTTTTTTTCTCCTAATTCTAACCATACAAACCTAGCCTAACATTACTAGTTTCAACTTCCGACTATTTTCTACCTACCCGCCCATAACAATCCTGGAATAACCCTTAAAAATCTCTCAAAACATGTGGTGACTTTTATACATGCCTCGGTACTAGCAAAGTACAGAAGTCGTGGCAGAAATTACATAATTCTACTTACATTTTTGTTCAATAAAACTATCATTTTTCTGTTTACATCATACAAAAAAATTATATAAAAAATGCATAGTGCTGACAAGTTAGTTGTATAAATGTTAGTGCCAAATCTCTAGTGCTGTGTACACTTCTCTATATGTAACTAACCAACGTAATGTAAGTCCACTTGTATTTTATATGTATTATCCATCTTCATAAATAATTTGTTTGTACATATATACGAGTCTACATATATTGTATGTTTATATGTATATATATATATATATATATATATATTTGCCTATATTTTTTAATTATTTATTTAATTCTAATCTCTACTACCTTTCCTATCTTTTATATTTGGTTTGTCGTTAAGTGTTGCTGTTTGTTAATTTTTCTCTTATTGTATAGTTCCTTTACCAATCCACATATATTATAATTACCTAGATATACTAATTTTCATACTGTTTTTAGATCCACTGATGATGACATTAAATTGAATGTCGAAACGTTTGGAAATAAAGATTATTTTATAAATCTTTGGCTTTTCTTTGTTTGATGTATCGCCCTCAAGAACTCACTCATATATATATATATATATATATATATATATATATATATACATATATATATCAATTTGTTGTAGACTGATAAATCTGATTTTCTGTTTAGGAGCCAATAATAATTTTTGAAGATTTGATCCATTTGTTGTCTTTTGTTCTTTATATGTATTTTCCTATTCAGTTTCCTGTCTAAGTGAATGTCGAGATACTTTATTGATTCTTTCGGGGAATAAATGCAAACTGCGGGGCAGTTAAGTCATATGAACTGGTTTTGTGCTATTGACTTCTATTTTCCATTATATGTACATTAGGCCTGTATGTCAGACCTTGTCAAATGCCAGCTTGAGATCCAAAAAAGCCGCAGTATAGTACTCTTTTCTAGGTAGTGCATTGTTAATTATGTTTATAATTGTATGATTTAGCCCAATTGTTGAATGTTTCTTTCGAAACCCAAATTGATGGTTTGGAATAAAATTTTATTCTTGTAGAATTATTTTTGGGCAAGCCTATTTCTGCTTTGAATATGACCATTGTGTTGCTAGGTGTTTTTCGATGTTGACTTCTTCTAGTTCATAGGTTGGTAATGCCATGGCTATATAGGTCACTGCTTTTTCAAACATTCTTCTGTTTGTAATGTGTTTATTCATTTCATTAAAATGAGATAGCATTATTTTTCTAGCTTGAGTAAATCGTGAATTTGTTCCTTGTAGATCATTGTTATGCAGGTCTGTGGCATCTGCTTCATTAGTACCGTTCAGGCTTCTGAATTGATTTGGTTTTACGAGCAGTTTTCTTTCTTATATATAATTATCCAATCCGGTGTTTGTTGGAAAGATTCTTGCACATACATGTATATGTTTACAAATGTTGGTTCTCTATTGGCGTTATATTATCATTTTCATCACTGCTCAGAGTGATGATCTGCATCATCTGAGTAGGTTGTAAATTTCTTTGTACGCATATTGTTGTTTTGAACTTACTGAAAAATAATTATAAACAAGCTGTGCTAATTTTTCACATTCTGTTGGTAATTCAGAACATGCATTACTTACGCAGATATGTAATGAGTTGCACAGGCATTTCATAATGTATGGACCACCCTATATAATACAGCATTGTAATGATATATTTTCAAACTTACCTCCTAGGTCCTGGCAGGAGCATCACAACAAATCTTATGTATCTTAACTTTATAAAGAACATTCTCATAAATGCAACCAGAATTATAGAGATAATTGGCTTCATTTATGAATCTTTCTAAACAAGTATTTACAGAGTTGGGTTTACTATCTATATAGTACAATCAAATCACAAATGGCTTAGTGGAATGTGATGTTTTCGTATATAAAGCTCCCAAAATAGGCCAGAACTTGACACAAAGGCGCTTTGGTGTTATTATTTACTAATGATATAACCTTCTATACCAGTGTTTCCCAACATGGGGCGCACGCCCCACCGGGGGGGCAATTTGTAATTTCAGGCGGGCAATTTGAAAATTTTGGTGATTTTAATGTAATTTAGTATAGTATCGATATAACATTTAACAAAAAAATGCTTCTTAGATTTAGAATAATAAGGTGTCCCGGTTTGGTCGCGACGGTTTTAGTTTTCAACCTTGCTTTACTAGTGCCGGAGTTATGTTTTTTCTGCCGGGTTGACTTGACTTTTTTTTCATGACTTTATAATAAAATTACAACTACCCATTATAATCTGAAAATGATATATGTAATAAACTTTATATAAATATCTAACAACAACATTATGAAAGAGAATATTGCGGGATGCAACAATTCTTTGGGTTCCAGTAGCCCTTCACTAATTATTTTAAACTTCTATATTCCAATTTACGAAAATTACTAAAAAAATAGGTAAATCAAATTTCTGACTGCTTGGCATAAATGCTCTAAGGTTAGTGACATTACTCGACTTGAAATATGCACAAGAAAAGTGACATTTATTACTAAAGTTAATTCCGAAGCTTTATAAGAACAGAGTTTTATACAAGGCATTAAAAGCAGAAAAATTATAAATATGATGTGAGTTTTTTACTTACTGTCAGTAACTATGGCTAAAAATGAAATTAATTTAAAATAAACAAATTTTTATTGTATCCTTAAATAGTACAAGGTTGACACTAAGCGCGGCTTCTACTCTTATTGTTAGATTGCTTCAAATGATTCTTTAGGGTTGTTGAGGTTGAGGTAGTAATGCATATTGAGAAATTTAGCCGTCGATTAGTAGAAAATACTTTTTTGATCGCTTATGTAGAGCGTTTGTTGAAAGATGGAATATCAAAACAAACATTTTAGTCAAATTTTGAATTTTTATTTCTGCAAATGGTAAAACGATCATCCCAAAGAATAGGTGCTGTTTATGATGTCTCTGATTGTCCAGTAAGGTTTTGGACAAACTAATTAAAGCAATAATCGATTGGGTTAAGAGAAACAATTTGGCTATGTTTAAAAATTATTGGGGCTTGGTGAAATTTTTTTTTCCACATCCACCAAATGTTCCTGACCACAAACCATCTGATTTAAAACACTTGGATTAAAAAAAAAATCATGATGGTGTCAAATTGTGTCAAATTCAGTTTTTGCTAATAAAAACTAGAAGTTTTATAAACTTAGAATAATGATGCTTCTTGGAAAATAACAGAAGGCCATCGATCAAAATAGTATACATAACAAAGTTATTTAATTCCACGCAAAAATTGTTGATTGAACTTTGATTTTCTGACAAAAATGCGCACTTACTTAGTTGCCAACGATAACTATCAATTTATAGAAAAATATGCGCACTTACTTAGTTGCCAATCTGTTAACTAAAAAAGATTTAACAAAAAAATATATAAAATTTAGATATAATTTCGCTCTGAGTTAAGAAAATGTCAATAGGGTCGTTAAGAAATGGCTTTATGAAGAAACTGAAACCAAATGCTCAAATGTAATCATATGTACAAAAATTTGCTATAATTTATTGAAAAAAAAGCTTAGATTAGAACTTAATATAAAATCTTTTTCGTTTTAGCTTAAGTATAGCATTAAATAAATTTCGAAAAATACAGTAATAAAAATTAGTTTGAAATTTCCGTATGTTGGCTCATTCCGTAATTTTACTTATGATATTTAATAACAATTTAATAGCGATTTCATCTTAAAAGTTAATTCACATTTTTTCTGGGAGAAAAAAAATTTTATGGGGGGCATAACGTTTTTATAAACCTCAAGGTGGGGCGGGGCCCAAAAAGGGTTGGGAATCACTGTTCTCTACCTACTGCCACATACAGTATTACTGCTGTTTTCAGTGACAATAGCCATTATCTTATTTATGTCCAGATCCCAATCCCCTATTACGGATTTTAATTTCTCCTGCACTTTTCGGATAAATTGGTTGGTCATTTAAATAATGAATTTTCATTCCTTGATTGTTGATGATGTTTTTAACGAATGATATTTTACTTATTAGCTTTTTAAAATGAGTATCAGACGGGAATTTATAACTATTTTCCATCGTTTTAATTAATTCAATAAAACATTCACCATTTACCGTATGAAATGGTTTGTGGTCAACACAAATATAATGAAATATTGCATTTGTTATGTCTGTCGTCAACGGATTGAGCAATTGAATTTGGTGTTTGAAATTTGAATGTTTAAATTTTTTATTTTTTATGTTTTTATAAAATTATTTTATACGTATTTATGTTACAAGATTATATAGGTTTTTTATAACTTTTTTTTAGCAATCGCAATACATACAAATTTCTCAGAGCAAAATTGACAATATTTAAAAGAGCGATGTCTAAGAAGAATTCCAATGAGGTCTTCTTCGTTTTTTAAATGATACAATAATTCTATAATGAAGCAAGGCTGATAGTATCTTTCTTTCAAAATAGTATCTTTCTTTTTCTGAAGATTTTTCAGCAATCGTTATGGGGGATGTCTCTTCCATACACCATAACCGCACTATTGCCTTTTCTTTTACATTATGAGGAACTTCATCTTCATATCTGGGATCTAATATGCTTGCCATATCGAAAACTGTTGCATTTCGATTGTAAACATTATAGAGAAATCTATCCATCACCTCAGTTTTTATTAGTTTTTTTTTTTAACTTTATAGTATAGATAGATTCCTCTTCATTAATTAATTATGAATGTGGCAATTAATTATGGATAGATTCCTCTTAATTAATGGTTTTGTTGTTGACAATGTTACAACCTTTTCGGATGACAATAAGCTGGTACTTATTTCAAAAGGTCTTAAGATCACTACCAGCATTCCTATTATCGTCCATTCCTGCTCAGCAATTTCAAGTGAAACAGCTGTAGTAATGTTAGTCACAGAACGATCATTGAGAACAGATGAAATTGCTGGCCGTTGTTTTAGCAGTCTTTTAAGCATGTGGTAAGTGCTGTTCCACTTTGTGGTGTTTTTATTTAATGACTTATGTACTGGCAGCTGAAGTTGCTCTTGCTTTTCTTTCGAATTATAATTGGCCAAGCTAGAATGATGAAAAAGACTTACTACATTTCCAGCTTTCTTTACAATATCATGAATATATTACCATTTGATAGGGCCTTATTAATGCACAGCACAGGGTATGTGCAAAACAGGATATGCTATTACCAAACAAGTTCCTGTTCTTCGAAACAGCCCCTGTAATATTTGCAGCATTGTAATGAACAACAGTTCAGTCAATTTATTTTTTTAATTTTCTTAAGTATGCTTCTCAAAAATTTCGACTGTGGATAATGCCATGTTGTTATACTTCGATGTACCGTCTATTACATGACCATTAATAGTCATATACGAATTTGCTGACATTGATGTCCATATATCACTTGTGATTGCCACATTTTTTGCTTCAGACAACAAATTCTTAACTTCCACTGGTCTTGTTGTCATATAATAATTGTACTCGACTCAAGGCAGTACCTCTTGATGAAATTTTTTATGTGGGTTCGAGAAATTTCATAAATTTCTGGAATCCTTTTCAATGCACAAAGCTTAGTGGTAGCAAGTCTGTTGAAATCATTTCAGCAAGTAAGCATGTGATTTTCTCACTCCTTTCTTCCAAATACCTGCTGCTTCGAAATGCTCCTGTGATTTTTGTCTAATATCATCAGAGTCACTCTGGATCTCTACC
Organism: Ctenocephalides felis; assembly: GCF_003426905.1. Lineage (NCBI taxonomy): Eukaryota > Metazoa > Arthropoda > Insecta > Siphonaptera > Pulicidae > Ctenocephalides > Ctenocephalides felis. The sequence continues at coordinate 27,862 of NW_020538549.1, forward strand.
TCTTCTTCAACGTTCATTGAACATCTAAAACAGTGAAATATGTTTATTCATTAACATTATTTATGTATATATGTATATAATGTTAAAAAATTCTAAAGATTGATCAAAGTTGAATAATCAATAGGACCAATGATGGACTATTATAAAATAATTAGATATTTAAGTTTTATATTAATTTATATCATTGACATGAAATTAGCTAGTCGGATTTTCTGGTTAAAACGTAAACTCCTTCGAAAATTTGCGTTGTGCTATTTATTATAAAACTATTAGCGACACTATAAAAAGTTTCAGAAACAGTGATTTATGCATTTTGCCTTAGTTATTCAAATCTATATATAAGTATTAGTTATTCAAAACTATGAGTAGTGTTGGTAGAATTATAGTCATACCAACTATGAGTTTCAAAACAATTTGTGAAAAGGATTATTATTTCTATCAAGGATTGAAAACTAACACATATAACAAAAAGTCTATGCAAAAAGTCGCTGTAATTGGCACTGTGTCTGAATATATGTTAAGCAAAAATATTGTTTTTCATATCACTACATGTTAAATTCGTATATAAGCTGATATTAATTTTAATGTGTTCCAAATTAGATTTTATGAAACTTTTATACTTGATTGTGCACTTGATTGCCCCAAAAAGATTCAATTAAATAAAGATTATTAGTAAATGAATATTGATAAAATATTAAAACCTGATGAATTATTTACCTTTGTCGCTTTCTAGAAGTTGATGTTTCGGAAGAGTTTTTCTCGTTATCGAAAATACTAAGAATAGTCTTAAAATGTTTTCGAATTGAGCTAGTACTCCCTCCACAGCACTTCAGTTGTTTCTTGCAGAAATTCAGCGGCTGCTACCGATGTTTAAAATAACACCAAACTGAACTTTATTGATTCATGATTAATTTGTTGTCGGTATAAAAAGATTATTAAGTTTGACAAAATACACGAAATTATAAAATCGCAATCTTAGCAAATTATGTGAAATTGATAAATATAAAAAAATAATGAATATAAATTCTGAAAGCATAACATCTAAACCTGTAAAAAGAATATTTCTCTAGGCACCGTAATCCTGCGGTATATTACGAAAGTTAATGTGCAAAAAACACAACACGACCGGTGGAAGCAATGTGCCCATAGATAAGAATATGCCTTTATAGCTCAACTTCGAGCGTCCTCGATGAACTTCGGCTAGTTTTGTATAGTGTTGTCCGACCTTACGCTAGGTCAGAGGTGGGGAACCTTTTTTCCATTAGAGGCCACACTTAAATTAGGCAGCAATAAAAGAGGCCGCATAAGCTGATTGACCTAAAAAGTGACTTTTGTGAAATTATTATAGTTTTTTTTATAGTTTTAACAATTTATTGCATTATATAAAAAAAAAGTAAATAAAATACTTCAAAATTTTGAATATAATATAATATATAATAATAATAATATAAAATGACAATATTACAAAAAAAATTATTATGATAAGCATTGTCCTGAATGACAACAAGCAGGAATATTCAAACCGAGAGTTTACAAATGAATTTAATCTGGTTTTTCCAAAGCCAAAAATTCTGTAATTAACCGTTAACACCTTAGTTTGCAACATAAAAATCTATCTAAAAACATATTTTATTTTATTTCAAATATGTAACAATAAAAATATGAGAATGAAATTTTTATATTTATTTATTTATTTATCTATTTATTTATTTATACGCCAATCGGCTTTATACAGTTTTATAATATTGTTTGCTAATTCATAACTTGTATATTTATATCTATATACATATACACACATATATATATATATACATACATATACACATACATACACATATTATATTATATTTATATTTATAATAAATCCTCGAAATGAATACAGTAAGAACGACAAGGTGATATATTATTATTTGATAAGAAATATTTTACGTATATTTTATTCATATAAATAAAAATCTAATAATTCGTTATAATTAATAATAATTCATAATAATTAATTATAACATTAAATTTTTTCGAGTTTTCCGTTTTTCATTTGCATCTCAAAAAATATGAGTCATTCTATTGGAAAATAATTTCACTACTCAAATCGGAATTGTACGGCCCTTTCTTGTTATGGGCATTATTGTAAATGTAGACGTATATTCCAAGATTAAGGCCATGTTTCAGGTTAAAATTAAGCGCTAATATAATGTAAAACGTGAATAATTTGTTATTCAACTGCTCTCGGACTACGTTTGAACAATATTTCGAGCTATTTATTCGCGACAAAATTCCTTCCGTATTCATCTGCTGCAAATATAAACATTAATGTTAAATAAAAAATTTAATATAATGTTTGTATAAAAAATCAATGTTTAAATCAAATGAAAGCGAACTAAAATTTGCAACAAAAGTCGATTTTATTTCATTACACGTTCGAAATATACATACTTTTTTCTCTAATGTTCAAGAAAATGAATGAAATTTTGTTCGATTGCCTGGGACACCGAAAATTTTTACAACTCGAAATTTATTGGTCATTTTGTCATAAATTGCTCGGTTGCCTGGTTGCCTAGTGGATTGGTATCATTATGGTTCCCATCCACTAGGCAACCAGGTAACTGAGCAATTTTTGACAAAATGGCCAATAAATTTCGAGATGTAAAATTTCTGGGTGTCGAATGAAATCGAACGAAATTTTATTCATTTTTCTTGAAGATTGGAAAAAAAGTTGGTATGTTTCGAACGTATGTAATGAGATAAAATCGACTTCGTTTCGATAAAATCGAATTTCAGTTCGTTTTAATTTCATTTAAACATCCATTTTTTATATAAAAATGATATTTAAGTCTTTTGATTTGAATTTGATTTTCATATTCTTATTGTTACATAATTATTTGAAATAAAAAATTATATATTTTTCTTATACCATTGAATTCACCGATAGATTTTTATTTTGCAAACTAAGGTGTTAACGGTTAATTTAGGGAATTTAGGGCTTTGGAAAAACCAGATTCAATTCATTTGTAAACTTTCGGTATGAATATTCCTGCTTGTTGTCATTCATGACAATAGTTATAATAACAAAAAAAGGATTAATGCATTAAACGCAACGTTACCTTTTTCCAAAAGAAATATACCCAGACACTATTAACAGACATTTAAGAATATAATTTAAAAAATATTATTAATAAATGATGTACCTACTCTATTTAGAGAATAATAATGTTTACTCATGAAAATAAGCGTATTATTTGATAATGTTTATACTAACAATAATGAACGTGAAAGAAATATTCTAATTAAAATATGTTTTTATTATGCACAAAATGTATTGTTAAATGTAAATAAATTCTATATATCATGTGCAAATAAATACGGACACAGATTTTGCCTACAGCAATTTTTAAAAATATATTTTTGTATTTTATAAAAAAAAGGTATAGTTTTGTATCATTTTATAACTATGGTCTCATAAAATTGCCAATATATCTAGGTAAAATCTGGTAGCCCCGATATCCGCCAAAGCTGCGGATTTTCTTTTGGTTGCGAGAAGTATGAATTTTTATCATTTAACTACGGATACGCATAAAAATCTTCAACCCGGGTGCTAACGATAATTTATTTTGCACTGTTAATTTTATTATAATACTTCTTAAACCATATAATAGGCGATGTCTTGCGAAATCGAAAATCCTGCTTATAATAAATAATATTAATATAATATATAACATCTCTATTTTGTATGTGTCTAAGAGTCTGTGTTTCAGGCTAGTAATCTAACGTCATGTTACAATATGACCGTTTTTGGTGGGATTTTTCGCGGAACTGTCATGACGTTGATGTACAATTGTTGTTTGAAAGTAACTCTGCTATTTTGTACAAGGCGGCAAGGGGCCGCAAGAGAACCTCCCGGAGGCCGCTGGTTCCCCACCTATGCGCTAGGTCAATGAGGATGTGAATAATAAAGCAATTGCTTGTTTATTGAAGTTATTCTACTAATACGACAACTCAAAAAGTTGCGCGATTTGAATTCCATTTTAATTGAAAAAAAAAAACACTATTTCATTTAATTATTTCTTTAATTTGATTTAAAAAAAGCAAGCTTTATTTTGCCTGAAGGTGCTAACAATTGTCAAATACCAAGATAGTAAAAATATTGCCAGTGGAAGACTACTGAAGTAAATATCCACTGTAATGTTTCTACCGGTTCCTTTATGCGGTACCACTAAGTGCACATCTATCCACCATACTTTAATTCCTGGTTTAATTTAGCGGGGTTTGACGGAATATACTAATAATGAATGAATTTAGTTGTACTTTGATATGGATAAAGTTGCTTGTGGATTGTCAAGTTTTCTGTTGGCTTATAATGTTTTACTAAAAACTATTCAACATTGTACAAATGCCTCGTATTGGAGCAGCTTTATCACTTTCCAAGTATTAGCATCATTAAATCATAACAATGTAACCGCCGCGTGCACAAAAAAAAACAAATAGAAGTTATCATCTAATTGTAGACTTCTAGAATTTTGAGACTTTCTAGAATAATTTAATGTACTTCATGTATAAGAAGTATTATCTAAATCTTCCTTTTTATTTACTCGATTCAAAACAAGATTACATTGATAAAACTGAATATTTGCGATAGTGTTTCAATGTAATTTGCTAAAACCAATTATATACGGTCAGAAAAACTTATCAAAACTTTATTTGTCGAAAATTCAACTGAAGATGAGTGAAACAATACTCTTATGCCACAATGATTTAATTGAAATCCTATCAAGGTAATACTTGCCGTTAAAGTATCATCAGGTTGTTACCAGTGGTGCACCATGTAGATAACTCAAAATCCAAAAACATTAGTAGAATACTAGAATTGTACAAGGCAACATCAAATTATACACCTTGAATTAAAAGAATATAAAGTTTTTAAATTGAGAACATAAGCTGAAAGATATTTACTGCCCTGTAATTTAATTTAATTAAATATATTAAATTTAAATAATTGTTTCTTTTCAAATTTCTTATTTTTATTTGGTAGAGTTTTGCATGCCAATCCAGCACATAAAAAGCATAACTAATATTTTAGTAAATCTAGAACATTGTTAGAAAGTGACATTTTTTAAATTATTTTTATATCGTCCGGATGTTACCTATAATTTTATTTGTCCATGAGTTTCTTGTTAAGCAAAAATAAATGTACAAGCGCGTTAGTAAGTCAGTATGTATTATATTGTACATTTTAAAGTGTCGGTAGTTTTCTTGAATTGTGATTTTTTTTGAAATCAATGTTGTGATAATAAAACTAAATAATGTGTGATTTATTTCTTGAATATGTAAAATTAGTTAAAATATATAGCAGTCATGAAGAAACTTTATTTGTTGAATGCTAACAAAACACATTTGGAAATAAAATAAATCATAGGCGATGTTACGATAATAGATTATGGTAATAGGAATATTATAAATGGAATGACAAATTATTACGTATATGAAACAAAAGATAATGACTGAATTGAAATAAGAGCACTGTTATTGAGATTCAACAATAACTGACGAATGATAATATAGGAACCAAATTGCAATTCTATTGGAACCAGAACAATTAAGTATTTCTAGAAGGGAAACAAAATAGTAAGCAATGTGAGTAATATTTACAATAATGACTCATTTCTTTTAAAATGAAAGATGATATAAATATTTGAAAAAAGCAAATTTTGCAACATGAGCATAAAACATGTCATGGAAGGAATTGAATTTGATTTGAGGATTTAGTGTATAAAACACGGTATTTTATTTACAATTTCGATTTTGATTTATAAATTATGATTATCAAATAAGATGCCATCTTACTGGACTTTATGGCTAAAGATAATTATAATATTCTTGCTCTAATTGTTGAAAAGTCACACATGACTATGAAAAGGAAAATTTGATTTGTAATGTTTATTGTGATGCCAATGATTTGATGGGTTTATTGTGCCATACTATTTGAAACATCTCAATTGTTAGTTTCAATCCAGTCAAAGACATTCGTGTCTCTATCTTTATGATTGTCAACTACTCAAAGTAGTTTTCGACCACATAGAAAAAACCGTCCTGGATTTATCACATGAACGAGATATCAAATTTGAGGCGGATGCAAAGTACGAATACTTCATACTTCATGAGTTTTTTTGTTTAATTTTGGAATTATTTGGCTACTACATGATTTTTCTTCGTAAATCAATACCATATGTTGAATAAAATGATCGCCGCATAAACAATTTTGATATTCAATAATTTTGAGATATTTGGAAACGGTGGCATCACAATAGTGTTTGCTCAAAGGCTTTTTATCACTATACATAACCAATCAAGAAGATAGTTTTAATTTGTACGGATGTCTTAACCATGGATCGAATGCTATAATTTATTGGCAAACGAAAATATTTCAACACTTACATAAATTATTCAAAGTCGTGAAGATTGATTGATTTGTCCAATTCAATTGTGATTGTAAGATCTTTGGATCTCCGGTGAAATACTTCTCAATCTTAATTCTTACTAAATTGTTTATGTGTATAATATATATCACCAAATTTGTTACATTTATATGAAGGAAATTGAAACATGTCATTCAGCATGCGTATTATAAGAAAAACTAACACAAACGAACAGAATAAAATCAATTTGCACTCGAAATCGATATTAAGAATTTTTATTGATATTTGCAAATATTAAGAAACTCTTGAAGAATAATTTATTCTTAATGCAATAAATTATATTTAACTACTTTTTAATATTCAATGATAAGCACATGTAACTTGTAGGTTGAACTTGCAAGATATAACATATTCTTTGTTTTTCGTTAGTACTAAGATTTTGGAAACTACAAACGCTCAAATACATTTTTACAATACATACATATGTTTTAATGTGGTAACTTTAAAATGAATGTAAAATTATGAAAATCAATTTAATAATATAATTATAGTTGCTAATAGCACATAATATCGCTGTAATGATATATGTAAAACACGTTTCTTATAATTTTACTTACTTTTTTTTTATTTGCCACTATAATAAATCTATTTGCCACTATATATTTAACGTCGCATAAGATTTATTTTTGAACATACAAGAGACTGCGGATGTAATTGGTTAAGTTTCTATTTCTATCTTAGAAACGAAAATACTTAATTTATATTATTTAGTTCCATATAAGTTTCATTGTTTGTAATGCTCAAGTTTTAGATACATATTTTATCTAATTATGCTTTTTTATGAGGTTGCTTGTACCATGTAAACTCTGGTCGAATATTTTATTTTTTATATCAATATGATTTATACATTTTGAAAAAGGGAATGTCTTCTACATGTACGTGCACCACTTTTATTTCAATTTTATGTGACATGGCTTTTGACGTAAACAAATTACATATATCTAGTAATGGTTTCGGAGCAAAAAAGCTTCATACGAAAATTTCTCTAAACAAAACTATTTTTGTTGAAGAGTATCAGCAGCTGATTTATATTTTTCAGGTTTTATAAGGGAATGTTGTCTGTATGTTTCTTAGAATAGTATACGTTTCGAGTGTTGGTTTGACTCATCTTCAGGGCTACATTTTTAAAACACTTATGATAATCATGTTAAATTTTTGTTTCTTTTTTTTATTTGATTTTATTCTGCAATCTGTTTTTTATAAACAATAAGCAGAGACTGCTAACTAACAAATTTGTTATACACAAATGAACACTGATATGCACGGATTTTTGCTTAAGAAATTAATACAAAAACATGAAAATACAACAATTAATACAACAAATTATATTGCACAAAATTTTACGTATATTCATGTAGCACGACGCAGAACCAGGTGAGCTGGTCAAACCCCGGTGGAGGCGTAGAGAATCTTTTTGAGCACCGGCAGAGACGACTACGGGCCGCCTAGAGTCACGGAGAGCGTAAAAGTTATATTCGATGACTTCGAATTGGATCTCATCGTTGGCAGTCACTTCGCTTCATTTGTTTTCATTTACTAGATTTGGGTCGCAAAAACTTCTTATAACATCGTCGAAGTAACATTCGCCGTTTTTCATCTTTATCACAATATACAGATCTGCTTGATGTATTGAATTATTATTTTGGTTGATAAGCAGATCATGAGGTTATGAATACTATTTAATTCCAGTTACTTGCACGAATTTTTCCAACAATTTTTTATAAATGAATAACTCGTTGTTATCCTTCAGACACATTTCTAGTGTATTCAATTTCTCCACCGTCTTCAATGGCAAGATCAAGTCAATCTCCTTATGCAAACATTTCAAGTAAAGATACTAATCCAAATTAAGACATTTATTAATTGATTTCTTAATAATAAAATAGATATTAACAAGTTGAGTTGTGATCCACTATCGTGGATATCCATATTTCCTCTTCGTTGACATGGACCACTTTGGGAATCACTTGTTCTAGACGAACCAATATTAAGATGAAGCAGCTCTGCTTACATTGTTGTAAAATTACAATTATTTTCGCATTTGATAAGTGATAATTCTGAATTTAGTTCATGTTCATACCATAATTATATTCTACTTACTACTATATAATTTCACTTAGTGTTATTTAATAAACGGTATGCATTTTTGATTGTCCCCAACTATAACTATCGATCTGTTGGGGAGAAATTACTTTATGAAAACGTGGAAAGTTATCATTATTATCTTCTATATATATAAAAATAAGTCGGGTTTTCCTTTCTGACGAAATAACTCCAGAACGCACGAACCGATTTCGACAATTTTGCATTCGTTGGAAAGGTCTCAGGCTCCGCAAGGTTTATAGCTAAGAAAATTAGTTGTGCATGACATCGTGCCTTAATGCAAGCTGCTGGATTCTTACGCACCGTAATTAAAAATTCGAGTAATGACATTAGTGAGAATTATCAGAATTATGCTTGGTTAAGTCAACGAGCAATTCTTGCCGCAAAGAAGAATGATGTACACGCCCTGAATTTCACCATTCAATCAAAAATTGCTGGCTATTTGGTGACATACCAATGATTCTGACTGGTTTTCCGTTTGACTTCAAACGATTGCAATATCCAGTTTGCCTTGCGTTCGCAATAACTTGTCGCAAGGCCAAACGCTTAGTGTTTGCGGGATAAATTTCATATAGATTATTTAGAAAATTATTGTTTTTCACATGGGCAGTTATACGTTGCCTGTTCACGAGTTGGAAAACCATCCGCTTTGTTTGTGTTAACGTCAGACCAAAAAACAAAAAATGTGGTTTACCAAAGATCACTTCCATAAATGGGTAATTTGCGGATTCACTTTCATTTACTTAGAGAAGTTCAAATAAAAAACACTTCATTTTTGTAATCAAAATAAATTCGTTACTGTTGTATATTAAAATCAAATTTTTCCTTTTAAAATATAAAACAAACAAAAAATTTCTTCATCTTTCTCACGAAACCATCTGGTGGCGAAACGAAGTTCGTCGGGTTTGCTAGTAATTTATAATATGATCATATTCATGAACACTTAAAATGTTGAATTTTTTGCTACCATATTCAAGTGATGCTAAGTAAGAGTCGATGATTATGTCATCTAACCACTCATTTTCATATAAAGTAAAAAAATTATTCAATTTAATGGCATGTTTACCAAAAAATCTTATAGTATACAATATATTTCTATTATATATGAAGGTTTTATATAGAAATGAAAATCTATAGCTACGTTAACAATTATTGTTAGGATACAAACCTATTTTTAGATCTGTACTAGAGTCAGCAGAGTTATTTGATTAAGGAAAAGCATTTTTCCTACATCGGTAAAAATTGACCGGATTATTAGATTTTTTGTTCTATGTTTCCTTTGCATCTCTAATATCTACTGTCGTGCTATGGCCCTTATTTAATTTTTCGGTTACTTTATTTACTGTGTTGGTTTTTTCATTTTTTTAAATATTGTTTTCCATGCTTAACTTTTTTTGACTTGCGTCATCAAATGTTCAATTGTATCTATGAAATGTGACGGTTTCATATATTTATTACCATGGCAGATACTGTTCTTTAATGTATTGAAAAATAATTCGACAGCAGTATTTGAATACAAATGTTTTCTGTCATTATCTAGCATTAGACCTGACCATAAAGGTATAATTGGAATATACCTGTCCTTTACATAATTTAGGAAACCTGGAAAGCAAAAACGATTAGTAAATCCTTCTTTCGGCATAATCTTTTCGGCTTCGCATTTAATATGAAGGAAATCTTTATAAAATAGACTATTTCGTAAAACATCTCGACATGGTTCACGATCATTCATTTCTGAAACATCAGTATCAAGATTGTCTTGTGTGACACTGAGTCATTATTTTAAAATAGATTTATTTCCTTGATTGCTAAATCTATTTGTACATTATGATATTTGCTATCTAAAATCCACACAATATGAGTGAACATTTTTCGAGCATGGTTTAAATCTCTACATCTTTCACCTAAATGAAAAATAATTGACCTACAGCTAACGATATTATTTCCTGATTACCATTTGCAAATTCTTTTGCATGATATGGCAGTCTCTTTGTGAAATGACTGCAACATAAATGCAATGTTGTTTTCTGTAAAAAATTTAAAACTAATTATATACTTGGTTACAAAAGTAAATCTTTATTTCTTTAATTCTACAATATATTTATAATATACAAAATAAAATCCCGACTAGCAAGTGTACCGGTCAATTTGATATATAATAATCATATCAGTATATAAATCCCGCCTCTTATATAGGTAACAATTGATTATATAACAGGTACGTTTTTGTGACGATTTGCATGCGGTCGTATGCAGTCGTATGCAGTCGTATGCAATCGTATATAGTTGTATGCGTACGAGATGGATCTCGTAACTAACTATTATCAATCAATTCAATTCAAATCAATCAAATTAATCAATCAAATTTGTATTATTGCAACCTTGGATTAATGCATGAATGCTTGCATAGCTGTGGTGTGTGGAAATTTGCTTTTTCGGTGAAATTGTCATTTCCCGTAACATCATAAGGACTAGATTCACATTGTCGTCGGGATAGAATTCATTTTTCTTCTTTTCTTCAGACTTTGCCTGACGCATGCAAACTTGTGAAGGTAGATTGTATACTTTACCAAAATTTTCATATGATTCAGGAAATTCTGTTATCATATCTTCGAACTGCTCAAGACGACATGCTGCCGGTTTTTGATGTTTAAGTTTTTTTTTTAAATCATCTGTCTTTTCGTCTTAGTTGCCTACACCTAAGAATTGGATTAGTATCTGTACCATGATTAAGTATACCTTCAGGTATGATCTTTCTTTAAATTTCATTTAAAGATTTCATTTAAAATTTCTTTAATCATTTTTTGATGAGGATCAAATTTAATGTGAGCATTAAATATCATGCAATTTCCAACATCCTTTTCCTCCTTTTGATTGCGATTCTTGAGACAATAAGCTCTAATATGAGCACTTTTTTTGTTTACTCGTGCATAGCGAAATACTAATATCTACTATTTTAGAGATAATTTTATTTTACGAATTTTTATTAATTCCGAAGTGACGTATTTTAGATTATCATTTGTTTTTCTATCACATCTAGGAGCCGTATCTCTGGCAATCATAATGCGCAAAATCCAGACTAAAGAAAATTAAGTATTTTTCTTTACATATATATATACTAGATGACCCCACAAGAAATATTTCTAGCAAATTATTAGTATAAAAAATAACTACCTAATTTTGAATGTATAACTATGTGGTATATAAATGAGAATGATTAAAAAAATTACTATTATGAAATAGGACGGTGAATATTTGGAGTTGTATGTAGTTTTTCAGCGACTTCTCTTTTGTGGACCTTTTCATTTTAATTAATGTAATTAATTTAAGTAATGAAATTGTTCGCACGCATACGTATTTCCAATATGAGATTTATAAAAATTTTATGTACTGCACTATGTACGACTAGAGGCCTTTCACCTTGGAGACCTGCTGCGGATATGGGTACGAACCGGCGCGACACCTACCGTGGCCCTCTCCTGGATTTTCAAAGTCCGAGGGGAATATACGGACACCGCCGCAACTGCGGTGCTCTTCGCGTTCCAAACCCTATCTCCCTGCTAGAGGATTCCAGGGAACTCGGACGCTCATACAGAAAAGAAAACTCTCCCCGTATCTCCCGACTGCGTCTCCAGGTCATTTTGGGTTACCCCGACGAACTCTCTTGCGAGGGCCCGACTTGTAAACGGTTCCGCTGCCGGGTTCCGGAATAGGAACCGGATTCCCTTTCGCCCGATGGGTGTGAGATTTTATTCAAAATAAAATACACCAACATCAACATAGGATTTCTCCTGGGGCTTAGGATCGACTGACTCGTGTGCAACGGCTGTTCACACGAAACCCTTCTCCACGTCAGTCCTCCAGGGCCTCGCTGGAGTATTTGCTACTACCACCAAGATCTGCACCGATGGCGGCTCCAGGCAGGCTCACGCCAAACCCTTCTGCGCACACCACCGCGACCCTCCTACTCACCAGGGCTTCAAAACGAACTGTAATGAACGCTCCTCATGCCCTGGCGGCCGAGTATAGGCACGACGCTTCAGCGCCATCCATTTTCAGGGCTAGTTGCTTGGGCAGATGAGTTGTTACACACTCCTTAGCGGATTCCAACTTCCATGGCCACCGCCCTGCTGTCTTAAGCAACCAACGCCTTTCATGGTATCCCATTAGCGTCGTTTAGGCGCCTTAACTCGGCGTTTGGTTCATCCCACAGCGCCAGTTCTGCTTACCAAAAGTGGCCCACTAGGCACTCTGATCCAAATCTCTAGCTTCACTATTCAAGCAAGCCAGAGATCTCACCCATTTAAAGTTTGAGAATAGGTTGAAGTCGTTTCGGCCCCAAGGCCTCTAATCATTCGCTTTACCGGATGAGACTCGCTCATCGAATGCCAGCTATCCTGAGGGAAACTTCGGAGGAAACCAGCTACTAGATGGTTCGATTAGTCTTTCGCCCCTATACCCAGTTCCGACGATCGATTTGCACGTCAGAATCGCTACGGTCCTCCATCAGGGTTTCCCCTGACTTCGACCTGACCAGGCATAGTTCACCATCTTTCGGGTCCCAGCGTGTACGCTCTGGGTGCGCCTCTTCTCGCAATGAGAGTGAGACGCCCCAGGATTGCGAGCATGCATCCGTAGGTGCGGTCCGTCATCCCTCAGTTCACTTAAGCAAATCTTTACTTTCATTGCGCCTTTAGGTTTTGTATTTCCTCTACGTTGAGTAACTATCCGTGAAGAATGACAGTGATTATTTGATCAGGTTAGCGGGCCAAGTTCTTTTAAGCCTTCGGCTTATATTCTCATTCACAAGTGGTTGTAACTGTTTGTTTGTATGTGTTTTGATATTGTGGAGATGAGTGCAGATCTTTTGTTTGGCGACGTAAACACATCTTTCAAAAGGGATGTGGCACTTGGCATAGTTTCTATAAATGACATAGTGAATGAATTCTGTGAACGTTCGTCCAATGATCATATCCACTGCGTCGTTTGACATGTTCATACTTTGCCATGACTCTGTCTACCCTCGTTGATATTATTAAAGCTGCAGGTGATTTTAATTTAAAGTTTAGTGACTCTAATTATCGATTGTTAATCGATATATACTCTCTTTAAATAGATTTTTGAAAAGATATTGTAATTTTATATCACATTAATACCAGTTATCTCATATAGAGAATTTTGGTTATCTTATGCTGACAGTATTTTATTTACTTTTGTATAAGTTTTATGTATTTTGTGCAGTTTACAAAGTTTACATAAATATTTCAAATTAGGACTTTCTAAAGCTCCTGGCGATAAAGTTTGTGAAAATACACTTTCATCACAATTAAAGTGTATCCCGAGACTACACATGCCACAGCTGATTCGTGAATCACTAGAAGACTAGAAATTTTACATTACAATTATTTTTGCATTTGATAAGTGATAATTCAGAATTTAGTTTATGTTTATACCATGAATTACATTTTCGGTTTCATTATATAATTTAATTCAATGTTAAACATTAAAAACAGTATGCATTTTTGATTGTGAACAGTCCCCTACTATAATTATCGGTCTGTTGAGGAGAAATTATTTTATGAAAACTGGAATTTATTGGAATCTTTCTTTGTAAGTCAAAGAGCTTTTACGAAATTGACTAAAATCATGGTCATTTTCTCCATTCTTGATTTAGTATGACTACCCGTAAACAAGATCAACACCTCCTCCACAGGTATATCTTGTAATGAAGAGAATGTCCTCAACATTCTTGCAGCATCTTTAGTTGAGACTAGAGAAAATGTAATATGAACTCGGATTTTCTCGTGAAAACAAAGTTTGTAAGTGAAAAACGAAGGAGTAGTCACTTCAAACTCAATTATAAAAGTTAAAAATTAAAAAAAGCATGTACCGTAATTACGTTACATGTTATTATATTCTATAATATTCTGTATATATATATAATATAAATTAAATAAATCCAGTTTCTGAAGCCATTTTGCGATTTCGACTCATTCAACTTACAACACAACTTATTCTAACTGATAACGCATCAACATGTGAATCGCCCTTCAGGATTTTTTGTTGTATTACGACTGAAACGAATGCATACATAAAAAGGCAATTGTGACTATTTGCGTGTGCATGTGTGTAGATTTTGCGCAATATTCTTGTTTTTCTTTTTTTAACAATGCAACGAATCCTTTTTTTCTGTCTCTCTAGAAGGTTATAGACGCTGACTAAATTACTTACATTCAATTGTAATTTATTGCATATACGTCTTTAGTTTTCGAAAATATCGGCCCCGCTAGTTCTTCCTGATGGTGTGTATCCCCAACGCTAGTAATTCTTCGAAACATTGAAAATCTTTAGTGACAGCACGAATAAAATATAAAATTTGTGCAATGGCTTAATTATTTAATTTGGTCAATGGCTTAATTATTTGTTAAATTTGCAGAAAACGATGATAATTATAACTTGATTATTAAAGATTTTCTTGGTCAGTTCACGACTTCAGTAGTTTTTTTTTGTTTTGTTTAGCAAAGGAAATGCCTTTATATCATGAAATCGTTTGTTCGGTCCGCTGCATGCAATAGTGTAATGCTCGGTAATTTCTTCGACACTTTTTACTAAGATATTTATATTTATATTTATATTTACATTTACATTTACATTTACATTTACATTTACATTTACATTTACATTCACATTTATATTTATATTTATATTTATATTTATATCTATATTTAAACGTCTCTCGCAATGCAGAAATCAATTCCATGTTCTCAATTGCTATTTTATTGGTCAAAGTAGCAAAATTAGCTTCCCTGATATTTGATCCAGCTCAATGTGCTCAAATCGAGTAACAGCTTGTCTACTATGGCATGTAAGTCAATAACGTTCTCATGTTCCGAATCAATTTAGATTGATTGCTCAGCGTGGATTGTCTCATAATCATTATTTGGTACGACTGAAACTGCATTGCAAAACGAATGAGATTCTTCAGTCGTCGTGTATTGTTTCTCATCGATAAGGGCGTAAATAGGCTTATGATAGCTGAAATAAGTTTCATATACGCCTCCTTGAACGTTGTCGTGATTTGAGAAAGTATATCGATCTGCGTATTCGAATTCGTTGTGATGGCGTCGCTTGGCAATATACTGCGCATGTTGAATTTGCGCAAAAAAATTATTGAATATATATTTTTATTTTCGGATTTTACAATATTGTAGTTAAAATCTCCAATGAAAATAACCTTAGCTTGTTGCATACATTGAGAAAAAAAAATTCATAAAAAGAGTTTCGAACATTTTTCTCGGTGCATTTGGGGATTTGTCACCAGTTATGATATTGTATTCATTGAAATACAATAATATCAATTCAATGCTCTCTTTATTGTCCGAATCTGCTTCCGCAATAACATTTGTGATTTACATTTTTTTTGAGTAACATAATAAACCACGTCCATTTTGATTGTAATTTAACCGGTACCGGTACACTTCGTCAGAAGCTTTCGATAGCGTTTCGCTTAATGTAACAATATCGCCTCTGCGAAACCACCGATCATTGAGACATCACCAACTATATGAAACATTTTGTTTCTAAGTGTACCAACATTCTGATATATCAATATCGGAGATGTTACGCCTTTCAATGTATTATGAGATAACTTTAATGTTTTAGTGACACGCAGGCGATTAATTTCGACCAATGAACGTTTCATGGTAAAATCATTTGCGCTTGTAGATGACTGTATATCAAAAGTGCCCAATTTATATAAACCACTCAATGTTTTCACTCGACTCAAAACGAAGTAAGGCATCGATTTGTCTCTTCGCTCTTTTTTAGTGAAATCCAGACATATCGCATCATAACCCTAGTAGCAATGAATCTGATCTGAATATGATTTTTATGTAAGCTAAATATGATTTTCAAATATTGAGCCCATATGATTTTGTTAACATTCGGTCGTATTCCGCTCAGATTCGTAATGAGGGACGAATGCGGGAATATGATATTTAGCTTATACGATTTGCTTAACATTTTTCCATATTACGCTCATATTCCGAATGAAAGGAGAATATGTGGAAATAATATTTATACCATATTGAAAAATTTATATAAACCATATTCAAAATTATTGACCCTATATTCTGAAATATTAAATATTATTCAATTAATATTGAACAAACACCATTAATAAAAAAAAATTATGTATTCTGAATAAATATATACAATTTTTAAATAGACAATATATTGAATTTCATCAATTTTATTACAATTTTCAAATCATTTTTCATGATTATAGGATATAATATTTAAAATATATTTAGTATCTATAATATAACATTTTGTGCCATAATTAATTTTATTATAGTCTACTCTACATATTATTTTCCATGATTATAGGATATAAAATATTAAAAATATATTTAATATTTATGATATAACTTTTCGTGCCATAATTAATGTTTGTTTATGTATAAATACTAATCATTTGAGATATTAAGAGTTTACTTGTCTGTTCACTTGATTTTCCATGTCAGTCAGGTTATAACAAATTATTATTTCATATTATACACCAATAACTCTGTTATTCACTACAATTTCACACACCAAGTTTCGTTTTTAATTTCACAAAATAATATTTTATCCACACATTAACTTTTATTAATTTTATCACAGTTTACACACTATTATTATTCTTTATTACTTAAATATTTAACAAACTTCTGGAACAACGCTTCGACAAATTTCTTGTGCCAAGGAAGACGCGTTTCTATGTGTGCGTGTGTCGTATTTCGTTAGTTGGTATAACGGTATAACACAGTATGACACTGATGATTAATGTGCGGTTCAAGTATTTATATTCAATACAATAATATTATGAGTTAATTAGGGTATTATATATATATATATATATATATATATATATATATATATTTATTTATTTATTTATTTATTTATGCGGAAATAGATATCAGTAAATAAATATCAGGCAGTACATCTTTTATAATATTTTTCCAGCGTTTTTAATGATAACCTGTTTTCACGTTCTTTTAAAAACGTAATCTATAAATTATTAATAATATATATATATATATATATATATATATATATATATATCTTGATATATTATATATATAATAAACAGTGAAGTTTTTATGCTAGGCTAGTGAGTCAAAAATCAGGGTCACAATCTCTGTCGAATATTTTACGAAGTGTATTAGTTTAAAAATAAATAAATTTATTAATTTTGGTTGATAAATCGATGACTGTTTATTCACCATACATAACTGATGTATTTGGCCATAACTGAACGCAGCAGGGCAGAAAGAGAGAGCTGCACTTTTGCATGTACTTGAAAGGGACACACAAGCAGTGCACAAAAGGTTCACTTGCAGCCTCTTGCCTGCACACACACATTGATAAAAAGGACATTTTGTCGAATAAATCCACAATATTTTGTCAAGCGCAAATTTATTTTTCTATATTTAACTATTTTTGATAATAATAATTTAAATATAACTGCAGCTAATATTGTATTTAATAATTGTAGTAATAATATTTGTATTATATTGTTACTATCTTAATTTTTATCAATGGCAAAACATATTTTATAATATTATATTTGAACATAACTTTATAAAGATATAAATACATTATTATAATAATATATCTGTGCATGTGATATTGTAATATGTCTATGCATGAAAGATTCATGGAACAATATAAAACACAAAGTTAAAAATATAAATAGATATATTATAACATATGATTAATAATTTCGGAAAGCAGATTTTACAAAAAAATTATATTTATTCCATACCGATTCTACAAAATGAGAAACCATATTTTCCATCCATATTGAGAAATACAAGAAAAAACATATTCCACATTCGTTCTTTATTAGCAAAATCTTAAATGATTTGTATGTTAATAATTCTATATTCTAAATCCTACAATATTAGTACTCTCATACACAGCTTATATTTAGCAATGTGAATAAACCATGTAAAATTCATATTCAGTTTCTCATATAAATCCCACATTCAGCAATATCGAAAAATCATATGTAAAACATATCATATATCGCTCACATTCGTTCCACTTTTAGCAATATGGAAAATTCATGTGAATCTAATATGAATCGTCTCATATTCAGCTCATAGTAATCGCACGTTGTGAACGTGGGCTCAACATTATTTAACATAAGCTACACTTCAAATATTTAGCTTGCATTAAAATCATCTCCAGCTCAGATGTATTTCTACTGGGGTAAGTTTGACCATGGGCTTTATGAATGGTCATAGTCTCAGGTACTATTGGGAATTGATTACGAATAATATGATATTTAACATCATCGGTCACATTCGTCTTGATGGCCATTCTTTTAATTGGTGTCCAATTGATATTTATTTGATGTTCTATCATTTAATCGTAATGACATAATCTTGCCTTTTTCTCTATCCGTTGCATCTGAAAGTCAAGCCAAACGATTTCGAATTTATAAGTTTGTCCATTGAAAGTCACCAGTCTCAAAATCCCGCATGCTCCATTGACAAGTCCTTCCTCGATATCTATGTTGTAATTAATCATATATTTTGTGCTGATCTTGAAATTTATTTTATTTTCTAATCTGAAATCATCACCAGCTCTAGTTTTCAACAGTTTATGCAGAGATTTCTTTAGATGTTCGGGTGAATTGTTAGAAAATGAATTGTCAGCTTCCGACACAATTAATACATTGGTGTTACTCTCAATTTTCATCTCATTGTACATGCTTACATTTTTGTTCGTTCCGTACAATCTGATTGAATATTCAGGAACATGATCCGGTTTCTCCTCTAGTTTCTTTATCAATGCCAGATCTTCATTTAGAGCATTAATAAACAAAAAATAAATCATCTTTTTGTCTCATCACTTCAATTAGCTCATAGAAGTGAAATTCATTCCAGAGTGGATTGACGTCAAAAATGCTTCCATCTCATTGTGACGAGAAACTTGGTACACCGGTCTATCTTTCATTGGCGTCAACTGGTTCAAGTCTCCCACCGCCAATATTAAAACATCTCCAAATGGTTCATTCACGTCTTTGATTTGCCGGAGACGTGTGCCAATTCGGCTCAACGTGGCACTGCCTACCATAGAAATTTCATCGATAATCACGAGCTGAACTTTCAATCTATTTATGTATCCTATTCTATATTCTTCTTAATTTTTATTCTTCTTATTTTCTTCAATTCTTGCTCTTTTTCAAATTTCTAATTCTATTTAAGTTTCAGCTTCATTTTATTTTTTTTTCATTCTTCTTTTTAAGTTCCAATATTTCTTCTTTTTTACTCCTAATTCAATTCAACTATTCGAATTCTGTTATTCCTGTTTTTCTTAATTTTTATTCAAATTCGATTTAACAAATACAATTTTTATTAACTTCCCGTAGGGTAAGTTATAGTAATCGCAAAAAAATCGAAAATGAAAATTTTTATATATCTTTACGTTTCAGAGGTTTCTGAACATTTTGGCATACCTTAGAAAAAATGGATGTATGTGTGTGTGTGTGTGTGTGTGTATGTATGTATGTATGTGTGTGTATGTATGTGCGGATACAAATTTTCGTCGACGATTTCGGGAACACGGATCAACCGATTTGAATAATTCAAAAAACATTCGATTTGTACTGATAAGGAGACGTGCTGATTAGTTTTTGGCGAAGTTAGGTCTAGCCGTTCCGAAGATACGGGGCAAAAAGTGCCGAAAACGGTAACTCAGTTTTTAAGAGAACGGAGCGTCCGATTTGAATAATTCAAAAAACATATTACTTGTATTGGCAAGATGAAGAGTTGATCAAATTTTCATGAAGGCAGGTCTAGCGGTTTCGGAGATCTAATGAAAAAAGTAAAAAAAATGCCATTCGGCGGTTAAAAATGATGATTAGACATATGCACATCAAATTATCAGATATTGTATAGAAATTTTAACAATAAGTATATTTTTTTTTTACATTTCTATGGGTTCCGTACCAATGTTTATGCGTTAGACGGCGGCGCGACACTTGCGCTGTGACAATTCGTCTCTATGCAGTTCAAGCAGTGCGATTGCTTTGAAAAAAAGTTCAGAATTTCCAAAATATGTCAAAATGAAGAAAACATTTTTCTTTTCAAAAAAATAGTTTGTTTTCAAAAAAAAAATTTTTCTTTCAAAAAAAATTTTTTTTTTTCAAATAAAATTTTTTTTTTTTTCAAAAAAAAGTAATTTTTTGTCATATTCCTAGTTTCTCAAAAATCTAATTATTTCGAAGTAAATTTTTTTCGAAAATGTTAATCGTTTTTAAAAAAATAATAATTTTTGGTACGGGAAGTTCCAGCAATTTGCCTTAAGGCACGATGCCCTAATTGCCTTAAGACAGAATTCCACTTACAGCTAGTTTGATTTCAAATTAACTACACATATTTTTTTTTCATAAATTCTAAGTCATTGACAGGATTTGATCCGAAGACCCCTGTCGTGTGAATCGAACACGCCACCAAAGAGCTATGCTCGTCACATATGCTTCGATAATTTCTATCGCATAGTGTTGGCCAAGTCACTAGACAGCTGGATCAAGTTAACGCCAAATTGCTTACTGGGCAAAACAAATGCGGAATGAAGAGTCATACCATTGATTAGGAAGGCTGCTTTTGCGGAGGTAGCGCATAATAGAACAACTATTTTGTCCATATCACCTCCTGGCAAACCATCGAAATAGTTGGTAATTAGCTGATAAATTACCTCAATAACCGTGCTTCTGCCAACGCCGGCTGATCCATTTAGAAATATTTGAAATGGCAATTTGCCCAACTTGTAGCAATGAATATGCAGTCCAAATTCTTTTTGTTTCGAGTTCAAACAAATCATTAATTTGTACAGTTCCGCCTGTGAAATTCTTGTTGGGCATGTGTATGTGTACTACTTTTAATGACAGGCGTTTTGGTTTTACTATCACCATCGTTTTTGACACAGCCTTGTTGAAATACAACAACATCTATTTTTCAAAAAAAAGTAATTTTTTGTCATATTCCTAGTTTCTCAAAAATCTAATTATTTCGAAGTAAATTTTTTTCGAAAATGTTAATCGTTTTTAAAAAAATAATAATTTTTGGTACGGGAAGTTCCAGCAATTTGCCTTAAGGCACGATGCCCTAATTGCCTTAAGACAGAATTCCACTTACAGCTAGTTTGATTTCAAATTAACTACACATATTTTTTTTTCATAAATTCTAAGTCATTGACAGGATTTGATCCGAAGACCCCTGTCGTGTGAATCGAACACGCCACCAAAGAGCTATGCTCGTCACATATGCTTCGATAATTTCTATCGCATAGTGTTGGCCAAGTCACTAGACAGCTGGATCAAGTTAACGCCAAATTGCTTACTGGGCAAAACAAATGCGGAATGAAGAGTCATACCATTGATTAGGAAGGCTGCTTTTGCAGAGGTAGCGCATAATAGAACAACTATTTTGTCCATATCACCTCCTGGCAAACCATCGAAATAGTTGGTAATTAGCTGATAAATTACCTCAATAACCGTGCTTCTGCCAACGCCGGCTGATCCATTTAGAAATATTTGAAATGGCAATTTGCCCAACTTGTAGCAATGAATATGCAGTCCAAATTCTTTTTGTTTCGAGTTCAAACAAATCATTAATTTGTACAGTTCCGCCTGTGAAATTCTTGTTGGGCATGTGTATGTGTACTACTTTTAATGACAGGCGTTTTGGTTTTACTATCACCATCGTTTTTGACACAGCCTTGTTGAAATACAACAACATCAAAACCCTCTGGCAAATCCGCTGCATCTTCATTATCAGAATTGGCATAGAGTTTATTGTCAACCAATTGCATGATTTGATCGATGCAATCATCGCTGATTATTGAGAATTTGGCCTGATTGTCCTCAATGATGTTCTTGAAACGATTGTATTGTGATAGAAAGTCAACATTTTATACTTCTGTCTGCTCATTCCTCCATGGCTTGAACAGGAGAAGTTTCTCTCTATAATAATTTGCAGCATCTTGATCGGCCCTGTATCGAACATATCTGATTATAGCAGATTTGCTCCGCCTTCTTTCATCTTCATTTTGTTCCTCACTGCCTTTGTCCTCATCGAATGCTTTATGCAGTTTGCGTACTTCGTAGTTCGCTGCAAAATCTGCTAAACATATATATTCGAGGTGTTTTGGCTGTTTGGTGTATCTATCAGAAATGTCCGCCATGAAGATTTCTGTTGAATCTTCATTCAACTTTTCTAAGCAGTTCGATTTCAGCATGTGAACGCGCTTCTTTGAAGGGCTAGTGTTGATGAATATTGTTTTTCTGCTTCCTGTGCTGACATCAAGTTGTGATTCAAGAATAAATTCGTGATTTTACGGAATTTATTTTTCTCGCTAACATTGTAGTTTTGATAGTCCTCCTTCGAATTTACTGATGTAATTTGTAACATAGCCATACTGATCGATTATAAATTGTAAATCGATGTTCGATTCGAACAAACGCAAAATATTGCGGTTGTAAGAGTTAATACCGACTTCCAGACTGGAGCGCTCCAAAAATAATCGACTTGGTTTGAGCGTACTACGGTACTACGTTCGGCCTCAGACATATCCAATTTTTGTAGAACATCGTCAAAGCTTACAAATGTTCGTTCGGCGTAGAAGGTGTTCATCAATTTGTCGATTTCCTTGTAAGGCTTTTTGGATGTTTCAGCTTCTTGCAGTGGCTCCAATATCATAGTGCTTCTCATTACAGGATGCGGTATTTTGAATCTGCAAGTTTTTGTTCTTTGTCCTTTATAGCACGTGTGACAATGCTTATGCATTTGCAATTTCACATAAGGGTTCTCAGGATCATATTTGCCTGTTAGGAAATTGTTAATAAAGTCTATGAAGTTATGATTCTGGATAGAATCTGCCTGATATTTTGGTGCATTATGTAGCCACAAAAGAATATGCTCGTGAGGACTCCCACGTTGCTGAAATTCAACACGCGCTCATAGCTGTCTACAACCTTATGGCAGCCAAAAGAACTATCGTCTTGCCTATGTAACCACATCAGTTTATTAACTTTGAAATCAAAGTATCTGGCGCAGCTGACGGGATCATTCCTTATTAGGCTGGTCTTGATGTTTGGATCCAATAAATAAGCGTCCCGGGCTGATATACTTCTATCATAGTTACTATATTTCATGAGCGTTTTCAATAGCTCGGGCCAATGTGACTCTGCTGCAGATAGTGTTAAGAATAGCGTCGGTCTGCCAAGCTGTATGATCATAGCTAACAGTTTTCTTTTCTTAACCTGCCAAAATGCTGGTGAAGATCTTAAGTTCTTCAAAAGGCGATACTCGTCATCGAATTCAATCAGGTTGTTAAGAAAATTTTTATTCTGAACATCCGAAACGGCGAAACTTGCATCGTTTCCTTTTCTGCGCCACAGACATATGTTCAGATTTGCTGAGCACGAAATTTCCATAAACTTCTTTGCCATGAAGAGTATTAGTGTCGGTACGCATGACTGATGATCGTGTCGTCGAATCTGAGATTTTGTTCGGTCCTTGTACGATAACTCAACAGTTGGTGAAAAAGTATGTCCTGCAAACAATTTTAGGGAAACAAAGTTCATCAACATCTTCAATCTTGTGTCATGGTAAAGGTAATTTATTTTGGCCAGGCGCAATTGCCTTTACCATTTCAGCTTGTCCTTTTGCTGTGATATCATTATTGTCGATCAATATAGTTTAATCATGATTGATTTGATTCAAATCAAAAACTGCCTGCGCATTGACATTCATATTTGGCACAAGATTGCAATTTTCGTTGATGTTTTCTTCATTTGAAAGAGAAACAGTATCGTTAATCGCATCTCCCTTATCAACTATAAAATCTACTTTTTCACTGATTAAGTTTTCAAAATTATCGAAATATTTTTTATCAAATGTTATGTCATACTTTTTATACAAGGGCCTGTTAATTAAGTATAGCATTCTAAATGAATTTCGGTCGAACCGACTCAAACATGTAATCGCTCTTATGGTCTAGGTGGCGCTTCAATTTCACTTGTATGGTTTTCATTTCGCTAAATTTCCTGGGCAGAACCTTTAAACATTCATTTACTTCGATGGGTATATCGACTATGCTGCTTTGCAATCCAAGTTGTGGATTGAGAGCATACGGTTTCAGAGATCGGATCTGCATAAAATTTATAACTAGCGACACCATGTGCTCCTCAAGATCTGTGAATTGCTTTAAATATTCGGGAACATTTTCAAACATCAGTCCATTACTTGTTGCCAGTTTATAAATTTCTCCACGATATGTATGGAAACCGCACGTGGAACATATCCATCTAGAGTTGAAATTGACAATACGCGACATAAATTCATTCACATCTAATGCATCATTATTCGGAGAATTTTGTGCCTTTAGTTCTTCTATTTTTTAACAACAGTATCTTCGCGAAATTTCGATATTGAATGCTTAAAAAATAGCCCTTCGCAGCAACAACATATCTGAGAAGGCGTTTCCTCTCGAAATCTAATAAATTTTAATTTCAATTTGGCTAACGTATTTCGCTTAGATTCCTGAAGTTGATCCCTGAAAATTTATTACTAAAATTGAGAATATCTACATCTCTGTTCTTATTTTGGCATTCTGCATTAATTTGCTATTATTTCGGAGAACATTATTGTTTTGTTCATTCTGTAGTTTTTTAATGTTTGTTTTCGATTTCATGTTCCAATTGGGGTAGCATACATCAGACATGGTCTTATCAACCTGAAGTATATTTTGTGTTTTAAGGGGGTTGTTCTTTTTTTGTTACAAAAAATGCAAGGTATTTGTTTTTGGTTTTTCTCGAAATGTATTTATCATAGAGACATGCGGTTTTTTTTAAACAAAAATTACAGAATCATAGAATATTACGTGAAAGAAAAAAAGCAAGAAGGAAAAAAATGGCAGCTATTTTAAAAAAAGTGTCAAAAAAGGCCTTTTTTGGGGGCGAGAAGCTTCGCAAATTTTTTTTGCGTAATGTTATCAAGTTGTTTGAGGTAGGGGGACTAGGTATTGCAGTGGTGAACAAATTAAAAAAAAATGCAAGTCAATCCGACTTGTAGTTTTTGTTTAATTTGTGGCACCGCATTGAAAAAAGTCAATTTGAGAAAAACGTATTTAAAGTTCTTAATATAATGTACTGAATACACCATTTAATTTAATGTATTAAATACACCATGGTGTTCAAAGATGCTGACACATTAAAAAGGTCATGTGCATGAGGTATTATAATGAAAAAGAGGAATCTGGCATACAATAGCTCGCGGAGCGATAAAAAAACGCTTTCAGAAGATCATACATATAGAGATATATTTATTTATAACTTTGTCAAAAAATAGATATTGAGATGATTTTTTTTTAAATGATTCTAAGGTTTTTATCTTTCATAATATCAAAAAATCTCAAAACCGAAACAAAGAAAAATAAAAAAAAAACAACCCCCTTAATACACTTTTTGTGTTCAAAAGTGGTCTTACAAGATTTAAAAGCCCATAGGATTGCGCCAGTTCTTTTTTATATGCGTACTGAAGTTAAGTTTTCTATCGAGTGTTATCCTTAAGTACCTAACTTCATCTGTCCATTTAACTTTTTGATAGGATGATTGTTTCAAAAATCCTCTATTTTATACCAAGCTAGAATACTTTCGACAGTCATCATTTTATTCCTACCGGTGAAAATTTAATGAATCATTTTTTTATATACTTTTTTATTGTTTTATTTGTTCAGTATCAATATTGTCACATACAATATTACATTATATAATATTGTCATTATACAATATTATATAAACAAAACTTATATATTCGTAATCTTTAATAGAAGGCGAAAAATGCTGTTCGAAAGCTATATCTCGTGGAGCATGTGCTGCCGTTAAAATAGACATTATTTTTTTCGAAATGTTTTTGGTAATATTTTGGTATATAGTTCCATATGCATGGCAAAGTGTCAATGGAAAAATTGTAATGGGATATGATAATGTTTTTTCAAGATTAATGTTATATTGGATTGATAGAGCTAATAGGCGTCCAAATAAATCACGTTGGACACGAATTTCGTGAATTTTATTACCAACTTTAATAGGTTTCTTTTTTTTCTGAAGTACAATTCATAATTTTCACCTGTGATATTTTTTCTTCAAATCTCTTACCCCCCGTTGAACATTCAGAAATAAATGTTTTTTTCAAATTTGCATCTATTTTCAGAAAATTCAATAGGTACTCTTGCACTCGAAGCTACTTGCACCATTACCAATATTATAAAGATAATTAATATCTAAATTTAATTGAAACGGATTTAAATTTTTTTCAAAAGTATTGATAAATTTACACAATTGTATAGAATTTCTTTTTATGGCATATTCTTCTAGAATCCATCACGTCCTCACGCCCATTGTATAAGATATAATTGATGTTCTTATATCGTGACTTCTAGCCCATTGCTGTCGTGCAGAAATAAAATTGGTGAATTAAATCACACCAGTCAATCTTTTTCCTGCATCTGCATTGATCGTTTGCTCAAGGACTAAATCTATTGGTTATCTTGAGAATGATTTAGTTGTGCGTTTGATGCCAAGATATCCATCGTACATGGATTTAGCAATAAATGGATGAGTAAATCCTACTTTTAACAAATTGTCATCGTATTTCACCAACCATCGCGAATAATTGGGCTGGTTGGTAACAAAAATATATTTGAAATTTTTGATAAAATATATTTATATAAAGCAAAATCGCCAATTCTTATGCTTTGACTCAGTAATTGATAATAATTAATCAAATCTATATAAACAGTGTAAAGTTTTGCCGTTTCTCCAAAGCTTCCAACTCTGCATTCTTCTTTGTATGATTGATATCGATTTATCAATTTCGATATTTTGTCACCCTCTATTATATTTCCAAATGATACATCATTATTAAATAAATCAGATAGTAAGTGCTGCTCTACGGTTTCATGTAATAAAATATTTTCTTTTTCAACGAAAGATTGGAAGCATAAAATTTCTAATCCAAGAGTCATTAATGGATGCAGTCGTTTACATCGGTTAAGTAAAAGTGTTTTCCTGTTAAAAACACATCTATTGATCCATTTGCAATTATCTCGCTTTTGACTGCAATGCTCATTATTCCACATTCATCAATATATTTTCCAATGACTCTGAACAATGCTAACATTATGCAAGGTTGTTCAATTTCTGCAGCAATATTTTGGCTTTGTTTCATCGTTTCGACTATAACGGATGCATTTGTCGGTGACTCATTAATTGGTGTTAAATATGAAATTTTTTCTTTATGACTATGAGACTCTTCATTTAAATAATGATGAAACCCAACCCACATAGGCGTTTTTGGAATTTTCAGACTATGACAAAGCATCAACAAAGAGCTTTGTTCATAGATCAGTTGCAATGAAGCAGGTAGCATTTCTTGTCTTAAATTTTCTGAAATTACATATTATTTTAAAATAATCCACTTTGAATCGTCGAATTATTAAATGTCATTTTAACATCTAAAAAGAAAAATGTTTGTTTACATTCGTGGTAGAGTCCACACTGCACATACGAGTTCAAACATGAACAAACACTTTTCTTTGATGTACCGACAAGTTGTGGAACATTGCTCGCCATGTTTGTTTGTGTTCGTTGTGGCGTCCACACTATGCTCGTTGCCGTTCGTTCTGGTACGCAATTCTTGCTTGTTCATGTTCGTTCGTTAGGTGTGGAACCTTAAGAATCACCAGTACGAATATTTTTAGCCTTACAGTAACACCGTTATTCAAAAGGTTCACAGGCGCTCTGCTTATAACGTTTGAGCGTAACGAACGCCGCGACTGGCCGCGACTCACACTATGGACAGTTGTGCCGGCGCCCTTACATTCGCTCTACCATTATTTGCATTCCCAATCTATGACGTAAGGCGTTGCGCAATAGTTTCAACAAGTGGTTTTTGATGTTAAGTTCAGTTTTGTTTAAATCTAGTGCTTTAATGGACGATTGATAAAATGGCCTGGGTTGTCGATAAAATCATTTACAGGTTAGTAATTTCGATTGATTGATGATTTTTCTTACTAATTTATTATGTGAAACAAGAACGAGAAACTTTGACAGCATTCTGATCTGCAGTCGCCTAGATTTTATATGCGAAGAACTCGCTAATTACGTTATTACATTTTATTCATTTAATTTCAAACGTATGTTCGTATTATTTATTAAATTATTAAGTTGCGTACGTACTTTGTTCTTTGTCGATTTTGTTTCAATTTGAGAGCAAGGTTTTTTTGAGGTACATGCTTCTTTTATTTCAATAATTGTGGATTAGGATATATTTTTTCTTTTTGAAAAGATTTAAAAATATATTTACATTTGAATATATCAAATATTACAATATTTTATAATTTCATATGTCGGTGAAGAAACACTAAACTATATATTACACCGAAGAAAACTATATATTCTATTTTTTATAGCTACATGAGGTAACTTGAATAATAGCCCGTCTAAAGTAAGTTGTATATCATGAAACATTTTAAGGTACATTTTGCCAATATGGAATGGACATGAAATTACAAAATGTAGCATAGCAAAATAGGTTTTCCTGGTGCATTCCTGGTTTATTATGAATCTAAGCCTTCTGATGATATATATCATGTTGAATGGTATTTCTTCACTGACATGTTTACATATTATTCTGAAAGATTTTCTACTGTATCATTTTCTAGCTAAGGTGTAGTAATAACATTGCTTTTATTGTTAATTTAATTATCGGAATTGCTGTTTCTGAATCACTTTCAAACTGTAAAATATTTGCATTAATGGCATTGTCTGCTTTAGTTAATATTTTAGCATAAAACAAACTATAGTTTCATTGAAAATATTATTTCATATATCACTTTGTTTTTCTATTGATATAAACCACGTAAAAACTCACTATAACTACTTAAAATAAATCGGCTATGATAACACAAGTATGGTTACTCGGTTACTATGGTAGAAGAAAATATTCTTCGTAATTTTGGAAACGTACCTTCCTTCTGATTCTTGTTGTGTATTTTTCTTGTGTATCATCGGATGTTGTATAGGCTGCCTTTAATCTGTTCTGAGAACTATTTAGGCTGGCCTGATACGTTCAGCTTAAATCGGTTGTTTTCCTAAAATTTTGTAAGGTTGTAAGAAAAGGTTTTATTATAATGTCTTGCCTGAGAAAAACATAGTTTGACGTGCCTAGATCTTTATAAATGAATGTTTTTTGTGGACTGTTTGATGATGCAAGATTTTGTATAACTTAATAACTGTTTTTGTAGCATTATCTGTTGACTCTTCAAAATAAAATTGATTTGGAAGTCCTAAAGGTTCTTCATATGTATTTTCTGTGCTTGACCTATGTAATGTTCTATCTATCATGCAAGTGCTTTCTCATGTTGAATAGTATTTCTTCACCGGCATTTGTGGCATGGGAACATCTGTGGTTCTCATAATATAAATATAGTAGTTATTTGAGGTATAAAAATGATGTGTTGTGATAAACGATTTTGATACAAAAATATATTTTAGATTATTCATCTTCTGATGACCATTTGTTTGATACAAATGGTAGCTAAGATATATGTATGTAAAGTATGTGGATTGGTGTCTCCACATCTACTCTAGTTATTATAGCATTACTTAGAGCATTTTTTGTCTGCATTTCTCTCATTCTCTACAAAGTTTCGATTTATCGAAATATTATTATTTATTATTATATTTATTCATATGCGGTCCACAGTTTGCAAGAATGTAAATAACCGTGGAATTTTAATTTTTGATGACCAGCTATTTAAAAACCATGTATGTATTTGTTTTGTTCTGAGATATGAAGTTGAATATAAAAGTCACTCTGATACAAT
This sequence comes from Ctenocephalides felis, assembly GCF_003426905.1. Classification (NCBI taxonomy): domain Eukaryota; kingdom Metazoa; phylum Arthropoda; class Insecta; order Siphonaptera; family Pulicidae; genus Ctenocephalides; species Ctenocephalides felis. The sequence goes on from NW_020538549.1 coordinate 58,380, forward strand.
TGATATCTTTTTTTGTCGGATCTTATTAGTCCTGATTATAAGCTACTTATTATTTTGATCCTGTTTTATCAAGTTTTGGCTTTATATTTTGTCTATTTTGATAGACAAATTTTGGAGTTAAAACTTGTATTGTTTTAAGAATTTAACTGGTTAATGTTATACTAATGTTGTAATCTGTTGTCCTTTGTATGTCAGAGATTAGTCAAAGAAGTTTTAAACACTTACGAACATTTTTTTTAACTTAATACATTTTTTTTTATTTATTTCATATAATTCGTCCATACTGTGTCTCAGTCAGACAATTGTTCTGGTATGAGAGATCACAGCAATTATAACAAAAATAAAAGCTAAATTTTATGTAACAGACTTACATTAAGATATCTATATATTTTTACTTATTACTATTATGTACACATCTATACACAGAACGCTTGCGTACATACGTACTTATACTTAATTGTAATTTATATTTTTACAGAACAGAAGTAATATAGTATTTAAAATAAGTAATTTTATCTCATTAATCTCTTATGTAATTTTTCAATTTAATTTCAAATTGTTTAGGTCCTTCATTGTCTTTAGTTTGTCGTGTAGTTTATTATAAAGGCTGCTTGCACTTCTCAGAGGACTTGCAAGTTTTTTACTAGTTTTAGCA
>NW_020538550.1:0-40085 GCF_003426905.1 Ctenocephalides felis
TTAGTGTCGGTACGCATGACTGATGATCGTGTCGTCGAATCTGAGATTTTGTTCGGTCCTTGTACGATAACTCAACAGTTGGTGAAAAAAGTAGTCCTGCAAACAATTTTGGGAACAAAGTTCATCAACATCTTCAATCTTGTGTCATGGGTAAAGGTAATTTATTTTGGCAGGCGCAATTGCCTTTTACCATTTCAGCTTGTCCTTTTGCTGTGATATCATTATTGTCGATCAATATAGTTTAATCATGATTGATTGATTCAAATCAAAAACTGAGCCTGACATTGACATCTATTTGGCACAAGATTGCAATTTTTTCGTTGATGTTTTTCTTCATTTGAAAGAGAGAAAACAGTATCGTTAATCGCATCTCCCTTACAACTATAAAATACTTTTTCACTGATTAAGTTTTCAAAATTATCGAAATATTTTTTATCAAATGTTTATTCATACTTTTTATACAAGGGTCTGTTAATTAAGTATAGCATTCTAAATGAATTTCGGTCGAACCGACTCAAACATGTAATCGCTCTATGTCTAGGGTGGCGCTTCAATTTCACTTGTATGGTTTTCATTTCGCTAAATTTCCTGGGCAGAAACCTTTAAACATTCATTTACTTCGATGGGTATATCGACTATGCTGCTTTGCAATCCAAGTTGTGGATTGAGAGCATACGGTTTCAGAGATCGGATCTGCATAAAATTTATAACTAGCGACACCATGTGCTCCTCAAGATCTGTGAATGCTTTAAATATCGGGAACATTTCAAACATCAGTCCATTACTTGTTGCCAGTTTATAAATTTCTCCACGATATGTATGGAAACCGCACGTGGAACATATCCATCTAGAGTTGAAATTGACAATACGCGACATAAATTCATTCACATCTAATGCATCATTATTCGGAGAATTTTGTGCCTTTAGTTCTTCTATTTTTTAACAACAGTATCTTCGCGAAATTTCGATATTGAATGCTTAAAAAATAGCCCTTCGCAGCACAACAACATATCTGAGAAGGCGTTTCCTCTCGAAATCTAATAATTTTAATTTCAATTTGGCTAACGTATTTCGCTTAGATTCCTGAAGTTGATCCCTGAAAATTTATTACTAAAATTGAGAATATCTACATCTCTGTTCTTATTTGGCATTCTGCATTAATTTGCTATTATTTCGGAGAACATTATTGTTTTGTTCATTCTGTAGTTTTTTAATGTTTGTTTTCGATTTCATGTTCCAATTGGGGTAGCATACATCAGACATGGTCTTATCAACCTGAAGTATATTTTGTGTTTTAAGGGGGTTGTTCTTTTTTTGTTACAAAAAATGCAAGGTATTTGTTTTTGGTTTTTCTCGAAATGTATTTATCATAGAGACATGCGGTTTTTTTTAAAACAAAATTACAGAATCATAGAATATTACGTGAAAGAAAAAAAGCAAGAAGGAAAAAAATGGCAGCTATTTTAAAAAAAGTGTCAAAAAAGGCCTTTTTTGGGGGCGAGAAGCTTCGCAAATTTTTTTTGCGTAATGTTATCAAGTTGTTTGAGGTAGGGGGACTAGGTATTGCAGTGGTGAACAAATTAAAAAAAAATGCAAGTCAATCCGACTTGTAGTTTTTGTTTAATTTGTGGCACCGCATTGAAAAAAGTCAATTTGAGAAAAACGTATTTAAAGTTCTTAATATAATGTACTGAATACACCATTTAATTAATGTATTAAATACACCATGGTGTTCAAAGATGCTGACACACATTAAAAAGGTCATGTGCATGAGGTATTATAATGAAAAAGAGGAATCTGGCATACAATAGCTCGCGGAGCGATAAAAAAACGCTTTCAGAAGATCATACATATAGAGATATATTTATTTATAACTTTGTCAAAAAATAGATATTGAGATGATTTTTTTTTAAATGATTCTAAGGTTTTATCTTTCATAATATCAAAAAATCTCAAAACCGAAACAAAGAAAAATAAAAAAAAAAAAACCCCCTTAATACACTTTTTGTGTTCAAAAGTGGTCTTACAAGATTTAAAAGCCCATAGGATTGCGCCAGTTCTTTTTTATATGCGTACTGAAGTTAAGTTTTCTATCGAGTGTTTATCCTTAAGTACCTAACTTCATCTGTCCATTTAACTTTTTGATAGGATGATTGTTTCAAAAATCCTCTATTTTATACCAAGCTAGAATACTTTCGACAGTCATCATTTTATTCCTACCGGTGAAAATTTAATGAATCATTTTTTTATATACTTTTTTATTGTTTTATTTGTTCAGTATCAATATTGTCACATACAATATTACATTATATAATATTGTCATTATACAATATTATATAAACAAAACTTATATATTCGTAATCTTTAATAGAAGGCGAAAAATGCTGTTCGAAAGCTATATCTCGTGGAGCATGTGCTGCCGTTAAAATAGACATTATTTTTTTCGAAATGTTTTGGTGGTAATATTTTGGTATATAGTTCCATATGCATGGCAAAGTGTCAATGGAAAAATTGTAATGGGATATGATAATGTTTTTTCAAGATTAATGTTATATTGGATTGATAGAGCTAATAGGCGTCCAAATAAATCACGTTGGACACGAATTTCGTGAATTTTATTACCAACTTTAATAGGTTTCTTTTTTTTCTGAAGTACAATTCATAATTTTCACCTGTGATATTTTTTCTTCAAATCTCTTACCCCCCGTTGAACATTCAGAAATAAATGTTTTTTCAAATTGCATCTATTTTCAGAAAATTCAATAGGTACTCTTGCACTCGAAGCTACTTGCACCATTACCAATATTATAAAGAAATTAATATCTAAATTTAATTGAAACGGATTTAAATTTTTTCAAAAGTATTGATAAATTTACACAATTGTATAGAATTTCTTTTTATGGCATATTCTTCTAGAATCCATCACGTCCTCACGCCCATTGTATAAGATATAATTGATGTTCTTATATCGTGACTTCTAGCCCATTGCTGTCGTGCAGAAATAAAATTGGTGAATTAAATCACACCAGTCAATCTTTTTCCTGCATCTGCATTGATCGTTTGCTCAAGGACTAAATCTATTGGTTATCTTGAGAATGATTTAGTTGTGCGTTTGATGCCAAGATATCCATCGTACATGGATTTAGCAATAAATGGATGAGTAAATCCTACTTTTAACAAATTGTCATCGTATTTCACCAACCATCGCGAATAATTGGGCTGGTTGGTAACAAAAATATATTTGAAATTTTTGATAAAATATATTTATATAAAGCAAAATCGCCAATTCTTATGCTTTGACTCAGTAATTGATAATAATTAATCAAATCTATATAAACAGTGTAAAGTTTTGCCGTTTTCTCAAAGCTTCCAACTCTGCATTCTTCTTTGTATGATTGATATCGATTTATCAATTTCGATATTTTGTCACCCTCTATTATATTTCCAAATGATACATCATTATTAAATAAATCAGATAGTAAGTGCTGCTCTACGGTTTCATGTAATAAAATATTTTCTTTTTCAACGAAAGATTGGAAGCATAAAATTTCTAATCCAAGAGTCATTAATGGATGCAGTCGTTTACATCGGTTAAGTAAAAGTGTTTTCCTGTTAAAAACACATCTATTGATCCATTTGCAATTATCTCGCTTTTGACTGCAATGCTCATTATTCCACATTCATCAATATATTTTCCAATGACTCTGAACAATGCTAACATTATGCAAGGTTGTTCAATTTCTGCAGCAATATTTTGGCTTTGTTTCATCGTTTCGACTATAACGGATGCATTTGTCGGTGACTCATTAATTGGTGTTAAATATGAAATTTTTTCTTTATGACTATGAGACTCTTCATTTAAATAATGATGAAACCCAACCCACATAGGCGTTTTTGGAATTTTCAGACTATGACAAAGCATCAACAAAGAGCTTTGTTCATAGATCAGTTGCAATGAAGCAGGTAGCATTTCTTGTCTTAAATTTTCTGAAATTACATATTATTTTAAAATAATCCACTTTGAATCGTCGAATTATTAAATGTCATTTTAACATCTAAAAAGAAAAATGTTTGTTTACATTCGTGGTAGAGTCCACACTGCACATACGAGTTCAAACATGAACAAACACTTTTCTTTGATGTACCGACAAGTTGTGGAACATTGCTCGCCATGTTTGTTTGTGTTCGTTGTGGCGTCCACACTATGCTCGTTGCCGTTCGTTCTGGTACGCAATTCTTGCTTGTTCATGTTCGTTCGTTAGGTGTGGAACCTTAAGAATCACCAGTACGAATATTTTTAGCCTTACAGTAACACCGTTATTCAAAAGGTTCACAGGCGCTCTGCTTATAACGTTTGAGCGTAACGAACGCCGCGACTGGCCGCGACTCACACTATGGACAGTTGTGCCGGCGCCCTTACATTCGCTCTACCATTATTTGCATTCCCAATCTATGACGTAAGGCGTTGCGCAATAGTTTCAACAAGTGGTTTTTGATGTTAAGTTCAGTTTTGTTTAAATCTAGTGCTTTAATGGACGATTGATAAAATGGCCTGGGTTGTCGATAAAATCATTTACAGGTTAGTAATTTCGATTGATTGATGATTTTTCTTACTAATTTATTATGTGAAACAAGAACGAGAAACTTTGACAGCATTCTGATCTGCAGTCGCCTAGATTTTATATGCGAAGAACTCGCTAATTACGTTATTACATTTTATTCATTTAATTTCAAACGTATGTTCGTATTATTTATTAAATTATTAAGTTGCGTACGTACTTTGTTCTTTGTCGATTTTGTTTCAATTTGAGAGCAAGGTTTTTTTTGAGGTACATGCTTCTTTTATTTCAATAATTGTGGATTAGGATATATTTTTTCTTTTTGAAAAGATTTAAAAATATATTTACATTTGAATATATCAAATATTACAATATTTTATAATTTCATATGTCGGTGAAGAAACACTAAACTATATATTACACCGAAGAAAACTATATATTCTATTTTTTATAGCTACATGAGGTAACTTGAATAATAGCCCGTCTAAAGTAAGTTGTATATCATGAAACATTTTAAGGTACATTTTGCCAATATGGAATGGACATGAAATTACAAAATGTAGCATAGCAAAATAGGTTTTCCTGGTGCATTCCTGGTTTATTATGAATCTAAGCCTTCTGATGATATATATCATGTTGAATGGTATTTCTTCACTGACATGTTTACATATTATTCTGAAAGATTTTCTACTGTATCATTTTCTAGCTAAGGTGTAGTAATAACATTGCTTTTATTGTTAATTTAATTATCGGAATTGCTGTCTTCTGAATCACTTTCAAACTGTAAAACATTTGCATTAATGACATTGTCTGCTTTAGTTAATATTTTAGCATAAAACAAACGATAGTTTCATTGAAAATATTATTTCATATATCACTTTGTTTTTCTATTGATATAAACCACGTAAAAACTCACTATAACTACTTAAAATAAATCGGCTATGATAACACAAGTATGGTTACTCGGTTACTATGGTAGAAGAAAATATTCTTCGTAATTTTAGAAACGTACCTTCCTTCTGATTCTTGTTGTGTATTTTTCTTGTGTATCATCGGATGTTGTATAGGCTGCCTTTAATCTGTCTTGGAGAACTATTTAGGCTGGCCTGATACGTTCAGCTTAAATCGGTTGTTTTCCTAAAATTTTGTAAGGTTGTAAGAAAAGGTTTTATTATAATGTCTTGCCTGAGAAAAACATAGTTTGACGTGCCTAGATCTTTATAAATGAATGTTTTTTGTGGACTGTTTGATGATGCAAGATTTTGTATAACTTAATAACTGTTTTTGTAGCATTATCTGTTGACTCTTCAAAATAAAATTGATTTGGAAGTCCTAAAGGTTCTTCATATGTATTTTCTGTGCTTGACCTATGTAATGTTCTATCTATCATGCAAGTGCTTTCTCATGTTGAATAGTATTTCTTCACCGGCATTTGTGGCATGGGAACATCTGTGGTTCTCATAATATAAATATAGTAGTTATTTGAGGTATAAAAATGATGTGTTGTGATAAACGATTTTGATACAAAAATATTTTAGATTATTCATCTTCTGATGACCATTTGTTTGATACAAATGGTAGCTAAGATATATGTATGTAAAGTATGTGGATTGGTGTCTCCACATCTACTCTAGTTATTATAGCATTACTTAGAGCATTTTTTGTCTGCATTTCTCTCATTCTCTACAAAGTTTCGATTTATCGAAATATTATTATTTATTATTATATTTATTCATATGCGGTCCACAGTTTGCAAGAATGTAAATAACCGTGGAATTTTAATTTTTGATGACCAGCTATTTAAAAACCATGTATGTATTTGTTTTGTTCTGAGATATGAAGTTGAATATAAAAGTCACTCTGATACAATTGATATCTTTTTTTGTCGGATCTTATTAGTCCTGATTATAAGCTACTTATTATTTTGATCCTGTTTTATCAAGTTTTGGCTTTATATTTTGTCTATTTTGATAGACAAATTTTGGAGTTAAAACTTGTATTGTTTTAAGAATTTAACTGGTTAATGTTATACTAATGTTGTAATCTGTTGTCCTTTGTATGTCAGAGATTAGTCAAAGAAGTTTTAAACACTTACGAACATTTTTTTTTAACTTAATACATTTTTTTTTATTTATTTCATATAATTCGTCCATACTGTGTCTCAGTCAGACAATTGTTCTGGTATGAGAGATCACAGCAATTATAACAAAAATAAAAGCTAAATTTTATGTAACAGACTTACATTAAGATATCTATATATTTTTACTTATTACTATTATGTACACATCTATACACAGAACGCTTGCGTACATACGTACTTATACTTAATTGTAATTTATATTTTTACAGAACAGAAGTAATATAGTATTTAAAATAAGTAATTTTATCTCATTAATCTCTTATGTAATTTTTCAATTTAATTTCAAAATTGTTTAGGTCCTTCATTGTCTTTAGTTTGTCGTGTAGTTTATTATAAAGGCTGCTTGCACTTCTCAGAGGACTTGCAAGTTTTTTACTAGTTTTAGCATGTTTCATGTGAAAGTTTCGGTTTTGTCTCGTTAGATGGTCGTGTATATCCTGGTTTGTCTCTATTGTGGTGCAAGTTTTGATTTTGTTATTCTTTATTTTGAATATTAGTATACATTTTTCTATTTCTATTGTTTTGTGTAGTGGTATGTTCTTTGTCTTTTGTAGAAGTTCTTTTGTCGGGGTAAGGTAGGGATAATTGTAAGTTGATTTTATTGCTTTATTTATCATTCTTTGTAGTGTCTTTATATTTTTATTTGTTGTTTGACTCCAAATCGTGATGCCGTACGTCATAATCGGCATTATATGAGTTTTTAATATTAGTTCCTTGTTCTTAATTCCAAGATGTCGTATTCTTGTTATGGCTCCAGAAAGTGCTGCAATTTTTTGTTTGATTTTTTCAATTTGGTCACTCCATTCTAGTTTCTGGTTTATAATCATACCCAAATATTTAGTTTTTTCTATTTCGTTTATTTCAATATCGTTGATTAATATTTTTATATTGCCTATTTTCTTAATTTTGTTACGACGGAAAAATATATAATTAGTTTTATTAGTATTTATAGTGAGTTTATTTTCTGTCAGCCATGTTGTATATTTCTTTGTCATCATTGATTTTTTTTCTAGTTTCTTCAAATCTTAATCAGCGTATATAATCATGGTGTCATCTGCGTACACTATGTATCTACTTTCTAAATTTTTGTCCTTTAATTTGTTAATATATATTAAGTATAATAGTAGACCTAGGACTGTTCCCTGTGGTACTCCGCATTTGACCAATTTTTTATAGCTGAAGCAATTTCCTATTTTGGTCCTTACTTTTCTTTCAGATAAGAAGTCTTGAATTACGTACCCTCAAGTCTCATATTTCTAAGTTGCTGAAGAAGAATTTGGTGGTCTATAGTTTTGAAGGCTTTTTTTAAGTCTATAAATATTGCAATTGTGTGTCTATTGTTTTCTAAGTGTTCATTTATTAAGTTAGTGGCATCTATTAGGGCGGATTGAGTACTTGATTTTGGTAAAAAGCCATATTGGTATTTGTCTATTGATTTATTTTCTATCAAAAATTGTAATATTCTCTTCTTGATGACATTCTCATATACTTTTGAGAGGACGTTAGTTACAGTGATAGGTCTATAGTTGTTTGGGTCCAGTTTATCTCCTGTTTTGAAGCGTGGTTTAATTGTAGCTGTTTTTAACACTCTGGGAAAGTACCCTTATCGATGCATTTATTTATAATTTTTCAAAGTATTGGAGTTATAATATCTGATGTTTCTTTTATTGTTTTCACTGTTATATTATCATCCCCAGGTGCGGCGTTGGTTTATATTTGTTCTATTTTTTTTTATCTCTTCTTCACATGTTGGATACATTGATGGATACAGTAGTGTTTTATGTGTAGTAGATGTTGTGTTTTTTCGGTATTTTTATTCTTTTTTATTTTTTTCTGTAGTCTTTCTCCTATTTCTGCAAAGTGTTTATTTAAATAGTTTGCTATGCTCTTCTTTTCTACTATAATTTCTTGTTTTTGTTGGTCTTTTATTTGTTTTATTTCTATTTTATGTTTTTCTACTTTTCTTGCCAGCGTGTTATTTATTAAATTCCATATTTTTTTGGGTCATTTTCACAATTTCTTGTTTCTTCCAGATAATACTCCTTTTTGGTTTTATAGATTAGTCTACTGATTTCCCTTTTTATGTTGTTATTTTTAGTCAGGATTGTAATATGCTTGTTTATTTGCTTTTCGTCACATTCTTTGAGTTGTTCGAAAAATTTATTTCTATGTTTTATCATTCTTGTAATTTCTTGAGTTATCCATGAATTTTCTCTTGCTCCTATTCTCTCTTTTCGTTTTTTTTTTCAACTCTTCTTTAAGTATTGTTATTAGCTCTTCAAAACTATTCACTTCTACTTCATTGATTTTTTTCATTAGTGTCGATCTTAATCCTATCGTATCTATGCTAATCTTTGTTATTTTCTGCATTTTTGGTTTAACTTTTGGTATATTTTGTATAGTTATTGTTATCATTTTATGGTCTGATAAATCTGTATCTTCAATGTTTATTTTCATTAATTTGTGATGATGTGGTCAATTAATGCGTGGCTATTTTCTGCTATTCTGGTAGCGTGTTCTTTGCTAATCTCGTCTATAATTTTGAATCCAGCCATATCTATAATGTTTTTATATTTTTTCATTGTGTTGTTATTTTATAATATATCCGGGTTCATGTCGCCTATAATTATAATGATTTTACGATTATTTTCTACATTCTCTTCAATTAAATTAACAATTTCATGTTTATTATTATTTGGTGGATTATAAAGTATAATAAAATTTGTGACCGGATTCATATTTGTGACTGTTAATATTTGTGTCCAATAGATTTATGCTATTATTGTAAATATTATTTTAAATACTATAACTGAAGTGTTTTCTTATACATATCTGTTTTCTGTCAACGACCATATAGGTCCACAAGGAGTTCGCTGAGTAAATCAATCGTACCTTTTCCTTTTCTGAAACCAAATTGATATTTATTTAATATTGTATTCTTTTCTATATGCCATTCTAATCTTTTTTTTAGAATACTTTCAAATATTTTTGAAAGGCAGGGTAGTAACATTATTGATCTATCTATAGGATTTATAATCACCAGGATCTTTTTGTGGCTTTAGTATGGGAACTAATACCGATCCTTTCCACTCTTCTGGGATCCAGTTTGAAAGCAATATATGATTGAACATCTCAATTATTAGGTTTTTTAATGCTTTAGGGCTTTTGCTAATCATGATATATGTTATGTTGTCGAATCCCGGAGAGCTGTCTCTTTTCTCCTTCAGCACCAGTTCAAGTTCCTCATATTTGATGCGTCCATTAATTTCTTCATGTTCATTGTCATCAATCCAGTCTTCCGGCCGTTCTTGATTACATAGGGCAGGTCCAGGAACAAAATCGGGAGTATGGATCTTAAGAATTGCCTCGTAAAAGTTATCGTTCATTTGATGATGTTGGTTCTGTCTATTATTTTTATTATTCAATTTTTTGATAGTATTCCAACTTTTGTTAATATTTGTATTCATATGAAACGAATTTATTAACTCACGCCATTTCTCTCTTTTCTTTGTTTTAAACAGTCGTTTGGTTTACGCTATTACTTTTTGTAGACTCAAGTAATTTTCGTAGTTAAATTCCTTTCTTGGTTTCTTAAAGGCTTCTTCTTGTTTGGATCTCACAGTCTTTGTCCCACCATATGGCCGGTTTAAAGGCATCCGATACTTTATATTGTTTAATGTGCTTTGCTGCCGCCTTATTTATGGTATCTTGGATAAACTTATATTTTTCTTCGCAGTGCGAAGGAATAGTTGAGGTCTCCAGAATATCTTCAATCTCTGATCCATATTTTTCCCAATTTGCAAGTTTAGTGTTCCATTTTCTACCGGGATACCCACGCATCCTTGTATTAAATTTGAAATGCAACTTTATTATAATTGGTAAATGGTCAGAACCAACATTTTCAGGAATTACACTCCAATGAATCCTGTCATGAATAGATGTCGAGCAAAAGGATAGATCAATGGCGGTAGATTTTTTCTTAATAGTTTGTATTGTCGTATGAGTTCCATCATTCAAGATAACTAGGTTAGGACTATCTACAATATCATATATTACAGCACCTCCTCTGTCCATTATTTCGTTTCTGATCAATATGGCTGAGCCATCATAACCATCCTGTCTGTCACTTCGAAATATTTTATAACCTTTAAAGTTAAATTTTTGTTTTAGCCAAGTTTCTGTTAGAGCAGCAATATAAATTTTCTTATGGTACATCCGGCTTTTTATGCTTTCCTTGTTTGCTAGTAATGACCTACAATTTAGTTGAAGAATGTTAAAATTGTCCATGTTTGTTTTTAGATTTTAATTTCAAGATGCTATCTAAAGGGAGTCGTCTATATCTTCTACCTTCCGTTTAAATTATTCTCACATCCTTTTTTCATTGATAATAAAATTTTATTTATTCTAAATTAATACACACATTTTTAAATAGTTTATGTATAAAATCTTAATAATTTTATTAACAATTTACATATTACATTATTTTATGAAATCATCAAAATATATTCAGTCAATATAATAAATGAATATTCAGTCAATATAATCATTAACAGGATCTTAATGGTAAATCATAATCACAATGTTTGTTAATCCTATCGCCGTATTTATACAAAGACCAAGCCATTCAAACAATTTGCAGACTTAAATATTATTTCGATGTTTTTTTTACTTTCACACGTGTTTTGACATTTTCTTGAATTCGATCACGATTACACCTGAAATAAGATAAAATATATTAATATTTTATAGCAATATTTCTGAAATAATTTGATTCTATAAACTCATAAAAAATTCAATTTATATTCTATTTATATTTATATTTATATTTACGGATACAGGAATAAATTTAATAATTACAGAAAATAAATTATCCTAATTGAATTAAGTATAGTAAAATACAACTATTAAACAATATTACGCCTAACATTAGTAATATCTAATACAATAACTCGAAGAAAAAAAAATGTAATAAAATTCAAATAGTTTAATTGTTGTAGATCTTGAGAGTCTTCTTATGGTAAAAAAATCCTTGAAATATCCGTTATGCAATTTTTATTTGAGTCTCATATCTGGAAAATAAAAATTAAGAGCAGTATCAAAAAAGAATATACAATATGAAAATAATTGTAATGATAAAATACTTAAAGTAGGAAAATGGTAAAATAATTTAGAATAAAAATTAGAAAAGGTATTGAAAAGGGAAAAAATTGTTGCAAAAAAGTATTAATTAGTAACAGTAGGCATTTCATTATCAAAATAATGTTTGATATCGAAATTGGCAAACTCAGAAGTATCGTAGAAGCTTTGAGCTTTTAAAAGTTTAACAATAGTATTATGAAATTGACGATCATTCAGTTTCCTAATATGTAGTGGGAGTAGATTAAAAAGCTGTACTCCTCTTCCGTCTATGGTATTAAAAGATGTTTCAAGTTTAAAAGTTGGTCCTTTTATAGTCAAATTTCTTGTTTTATAATAGGAATTTAACATGGAGGATAGGTTGAAGCGTTCAGGATTATTCTTTATGAATGACAACGTAATTAGCAAAAATATACAGGGAACAGTGAGAATGTTATATTGTCGGAAAAGATTCCTACATGAGGATAAGGAACTGAGGGAAAAAATTATTCTTTATGCTCTTTTCTGTATTTTGAATATATCCTTTAAGGATGATGAGAATCCCCAGAATTATATTCCACAAGCGAGATGCGAATAGAAATTAGAATAATAAATTGAAAGAAGGCAATTTAAACTAACTTTTGATTTAAGAATTCTCAACATGAAACAGGTTTTAGTTAACTTAGGTACAAGTATGGAATGAATATGATTGTCCCAGTTTAAGTTTTTTTGTAATTGGATGCCTAGAAATTTTGAGACTGAGGAAAATTCAAATTGAATGCTATTGATAGTTAAAGAATTGATCTCATGGCTTATCCTATTTACTGTTCGAAAAGACATAATTTGGGTTTTGTCATTATTGAGCAAAAGATTATTAGAATTGAACCAATTCGAAATTGACTTCATAACTAGATTTAATTTATTATTTACTTCTTCTAAGGAATTGCTTTAATAATCACACTAGTGTCGTCGACAAAAAGAATAAATTTACAGAGATCTGTACATTTTGGCAGATCGTTTATGTAGATGAGAAATAATAATGGTCCGAGAATTGAGCCCTGAGGGACACCGAGCTTAATATTTTGTTTGTCTGAGATAATTACTGAACCACGATCATTAAGATAAACAGATTGAGTCCTATTTGATAAGTAAGATGAAAATAATTCAAGAGCTATACCACGTACACCGTATTTATCGAGCTTGTTTAAAAGAATTTCATGGGAGATACAATCAAAAGCTTTGGACAAGTCACAGAAAACTGCAACGCAGAAATTACCATCTTCGAAAGAGTGAATAATGTCATGGACTAATGTGTAAATTGAGTGAGAGGTAGAGTGGTTTCGACGAAACCCAAATTGATTTTTATATAATATATTATTAACTGTTAAAAAATTGTTTAGTCGACTATGTAATATTTTTTCAAAAATTTTGTCAAACGTGTTTAATAGAGAAATTGGCCTGTAATTATTGATAATGTCAGTGGGCCCTTTTTTATGAAGTGGCCTAATTTTTGAATGTTTTAAATGATTCAGATAGACTCCGTTGCTAATTGCGTTGTTTAAGCAAGCAAGGAGATCATCAATGAATAGTGGATAGAATAGTTTTAAAATATCAGACGAAATTTCATCAGGACCAGATGAGTATGAATTTTTAAGGGACAGAATTGTTTTCGACAGCTCCTCAGGAGTTATGGGAAATAGGTACAGTGAATTCTGATTTCTAATAATTTTAGAAAAATGTGCTGCGGATCGATTACAATAATGGATGTTATATAAAAAGATTCATTAACAAAATAGTTATTAAAAGCATTTGCTATAATTATTTTATCATTGACTTTTTCATTGTTAATATTGAGATATTCTATGTCAGAAGAGCTTGATTTATAATTAATTTCTGATTTAATTAGTGACCACATTGCCTTCTGCTTATTGTGCGAATTATAAATAACACTTTCATTAGACTTGATTTTTGCTAATTTGCAAATATTATTAAAAATTTCTCTGTATTTTAAAAAGTAAATCATAAAGTCGATATCGAAGTTGGTTTTAGACGCTCTTTCTAGACTTAGTAATTTATTGTACGAAATTCTCAAGCCTTGAGTATACCATGCGTTAGATTTATGGAAATTATTAACTTGGATTTTATATTTCAATAGCGGAAAAGCAAGATTAAATTTATGTAAAAAAGAATTAATAAACGAGTCAAAAGTAATATTTTCATAAGATTGGTTACACGTCTCATTTTCTAATAATTCTTTGAATAAGAGTTTATTATTATTATTAAAATTTCTTTTATATTGATAATTAATAGATTGTGAAGTTGTGTTGTTTAATAAAGATAGGAAAATTCCGTAGTGATCAGAAAGACCCGTATTAATGACAAATGTTTTTATATCAGTTAAATTTGTAAAAAAATTATCAATGCAAGAGGGAGAAGAAGTACTTATTCTCGTGGGATCATTTATGGTAGGAAATAAACCAAATGAGTCCATGCTAGATTTGAAACTTTCGCTGATTTTAGAGCTTTTGTCCAGATGGATATTAAAATCACCGCAAACAGTAATAGAGTTATATTTATGAAAAAGTTCTTCCATTAGAACATAAAGTAAATGTATAAATTTAATAGCATCTTGATCAGGAGCTCTATATACGAAAATAATACAATAAGTAGTATGAGAAAAATTGACTTCTACAGCGCAAAATTCAAAAAAATTTTCAACAGGTGCAATATTTGTTATAATGTTATTACATTTAATTTTAACCGACGAAAAAATGCAAACGCCTCCATGCTTAAAATCATTTCGGCAGAAAGAGGAACATAGATAGTAACCGTTTAATTTAATTAATTTGAGTTTAGTTTCGTTAAGCCAATGTTCAGAAAAGCATAAAAAATAAGGCTTATAGTCATTTAAAAGTAATTCAATTTTGAGTAATTTATTGGGTAAATTTTGAATATTTTGACAAAATATAAAAGATGAAGCGTCGTCAGAATCAAAAGCGAAAGGAGCGGGAGTCTTTGGAATTTGGCAGAGTCAGCGCTTCTCTAACGAGAAAACGACAGAGTTTCTGCTTTGCATTTGAAAGGAAATGGAGACCATGCCTGGTGTAGTCGAGTCTATCAACGTATCTATTGACATCAAAGACCTTAACACCCCTGAATTTACCATGACCAAAATCACGATAAATACAACGATTTAATTCGGAAATTCTAGAATTCAGGCCATGATTGTCATATCGGAAGGGAATTGTAACAAAACAGATCTGCCGTGGCTGTCGGACAAAATTAGTACTTTAGGCTTTGGTGAGGAAAAGGATGAAGGAAGTGAACTGGACGCTTTGATTTGTTCAACTTTACTTTTAACATTTTTGGATGTTACATTCACTTCCGTTTGCACATTGGAAGAATTAGAGCTAATGCTTTGCAACTTGGAATTGGCTATCGCCAGCTCTTTCGTAAGCTTAGCAATTAGTCTGTCCCTCTCATTGAGCAATAAATTCTGTGAATTAATAACTTCCCGTAAAGAAATACATTCGGCACAAATAACGGTACAATCTAAATTAACAGACTCACCCACAACTGAATCATCAAAAGAGTTTTGACTCATCTGGCTTCTAGTGTTGACCATCTTGATAGGTGATATACAGGTAACAGATATAGGTGATATACAGGTAACAACTTGATGGCGACAGGTATAAGAGTCTTCGGTAAAAATTTGCTTGATTCACAACAATATTTAAAGAACAGGTATAATACTCTTCTTCGTAGGTTATAAACTTATTTATTTCGAGAATTCTAGGTATAAAATTATTGGATAAATTTAATTTAAATAATATATTATATATTTATGAGACGTGTTTACTCGACCACGGTCGGTGACTGAATCTTTATTATGTACTTGACTTACATTTCTTATGCCTTTATCTGTTTTATTAGCCTGGTTTAAATATTTACCAATGGTGTGGATATCGCATTTTAGATTATATATAATTTCATCTAATTCTTTACAATCTTTGTTTTTCTCAGATTCTATTTTTTCCCTTAACTTCATTGCCAGTTCTATGAAGTGATTTAGTTGTCTTTTATTTTCTTCAATCTTATTCGTTTTATTACTGTCCATGACATCGAATTCCTGGGTTCTTTTTTGAGATACTTGTTCTTTATTACTTCGGCCGATATGTCTCAAGTATTCTGATCGGCGTTTTTCTATAATATTTCTTAGTTTTTTAATCACCATTAATCTGTCCTTTTCGATATTTAATTCTTGTTCTTCTAATCTATTTAATATCTCATATTTATTATTATAGTTGTTGTGTGAGTTCATAATTTAATAGATGAGTTATATTCCAGATTGTATGGGTTGCTTTTAACTGCATCCACATATCGATTCTTCTGAATCATCCTTTTTGCTTCTAGATATGATACATTGTGAAAAGCCATTATTTCTTTTATTTCCTTATTTAGTTTAAAGAATTTACATTCTTTGTTATTTGCCTGGTGTTTTTCTCGGCATAAAGTACACTCAAACTCTGTGGCGATATGACATTGTTTGTGGAAATGCTCAGCTGCACAATTTTTACATCTTATTTTGCTCTTACAATTCATTTTTATATGTCCAAACCGCCAACAATTATGACATTGTATCACTGATTGCATGTATGGACTAACGGGACATCTAACAGAATACATTGATATAAATTCTGGCAAATAGTTTCCTATGAATACCAGTTTAACCGCTTGACTTTTTAGATTTTGTTTATCCACATTTCTTTTTTTAATACATTTGATGTCTACTACTTCAATATCTGACTTGATCACTTCTTAATTTCCTGCTCATCCATGTCCGGATCAACATTGAAAATAATTCCACTTCCATATAATTTGTGCTTCGGAATATACGTTCTTATTTTGAATTTTTCAAGAATTTTTTCTTTTATTAGTTTATTTGCATACGCGTAATTTTTAAATAATATGTTGAATTTATTTTTTCCAATTTTAGTTATATTCATGATATTTTTACTTATGTTTGGTTCTTGTTTGAATAACATTCTTCCCAATGCTAGATTGTGGAATCTTCCAATGTTGTTATCAATTGCTTCGGCAAATATTGTACATGGTCCTTCATCATCCGAATTATAAAAATTACTATGTTCATTATTTGTAACGGTTTCTTCTTCTATCATTTCGCTCCAACTTTTGTTATTTACACTCACATTACAACTAGGGATTTCTTTATTTCTATAATTATTTAACACTATCACTTCACCTTCCTTTGTTTCGATTTTTACATTTTTTTATTATTAAATATATTAAACATAAATAATAAAACCGATATATTAAACTTCTTTTTATTCGAATTACGTTTGAATCTTTTATTTGATTTATATTTAATATCTTTATTATCATCCATATTTGTAATACTTATCTTAGCTATATTTTTCGAACTGCTCGGATTATTTGCTGAATTTTGCAATTCATTACCTCCGTTATTAGGTTGCTCATAATCACATTCGTAAAACTCTGACATATCACTATTCATTTCATCATCAAAATAAATTTCCTCATTGTTAACAATATTAATCGACTTGACTATTTGACAACCTGTCTCGATTTCCGAGCTGTTAATCCTCTTATCTATACCTGTCGAAACCGTAATCCTCCCGGTTCGAATGGTTTATAATCCATAGAATAATTGCCTTCAATATTTCTATCACTCAGGTAATAACACTTGTTTTATTTACCTTTTAAACGATCCGCACTCCTTGGTGTCCTAGTCGGAACTGTCAAGTTGTTGTGTTGAGTTACAAAATTAAGTTCTTTTCCTTTTGGGTTAGAAATACTAAATCCTCAATTTGGGTGTTTACTATTGAAGTCGCCTCCTGCTAAAAATTTGGGCCCCAATGTGTTAAAGAATTCTTGAAACTGCTCCTTTTTGATATTATCTCTTGGAGGACAATATACAGCGAAGATGTCAACTCATATGGTAATGTTTGAACTTTTACAGAAGTCGCTTGAATATAATCTCTGTTGAATTGGTTCATTTCATAATGCGGAATATTATTTTTAATAATAACGGCTGTACCACCCTGTGGTTTTCCGTTTGGGTGCGGCGTGTGGTAAACGGTGTAAAAAGGAATAGTGAAGTGGGAATATTTAGTAAAGTGCGTTTCTTTAATTAATAAAACGTCTATTTTATTTATGACAAAAATATAATTACTTCATTTTTGTGTGCGATAAGCCCATTGGCGTTCCATATTGCTAGTCTAAGAAATTTAGCCATTTTTATTTAATTTTGTTTATAAGTGTAGATAACATGTTCACAATCATATTATTTTGTTGCATCATTTGTTCAAACATTGATTTGAATTCCGATAAGAACTGCGATAAAAGCATATCAAGATGATTTGTGTTGGAAGCCTCTTGATGTTTGAGTACCTGTTAAAAACTTGCATGTTGTGCAAAAACCGGTTTGCTTGTTTTGATTGTGTCGGCATAGATTCGTTTTAAAGATACTCTTCTAGGGTCACCGGACTTACCGAACCAGGTAGCAACGTTTGATTATTGATTTGGCTGGTAGGTGCAGTTTGATTGTTGTTATTATTACTATCTGACGTCGATCCATATTTGTGTGAATACAATTCTAGATATCGTTTACAGCCTTTATATTTAGACGTGTGGTATACAGTATTACACACGGCGCAGGTCGGAACCGTATCTTCATCTAGAGGACAATCTTTGAGTTCGTGATTCTCGGTGCAACGGGAACATGTGAACACTCGGTTGCAGTACCGCTTTGTATGATTAAATTGTTGGCAGCGTCCACATTGGACGATGCGTTTACGGACATTTGGCGGTTCAATTTTAATTACGCTATTTTGGAATTTGTCCACTTTCTAAATGTCTTTGTTGTTAGGTGTGGTTCAAAGTCTATGAAGAACATATTACGTGGCTGTTTTGTGTGGGGGTTGCGCAAATTCAAAACATTTCTTACCTTGTGACCGTATTCATTAAATACGATTGTGATTTCTTCTGTTGTGGTTGCATGGTATAGGTATCGAACTACTACTCTAAATCGCGATCTTCTTTTAATTGATAGGTATAATGTTCTACTTTTGCATTTTTCAGTAGTGTGACCATTTGTCGAAAAGTAGCAGAATCAGAGCAACGTATTTTTACAGTTTCGTCCGGCAAAATTTTTGTGTAAAATTTGTTTGGAGGAAAGGTTTCTTTGATTGCATTATTCATTAATTTGAAATTATTTACGATATAAACAAAAATGGGTGGAGGTCGAGGTGATAAAGTTTGTGTTTTGTCTTGATTTTGTTGATTTAACAATGGATTAAATCTGTTTTGAAGTGTTATTGTATTTAAAACAGGTCGGTTGATTTCCTTAAGCCGGCCACAGACGTAACTGTATACTTATGCAACTGAATGAATGCGCAACCAGGCGTATTTTCACAGTGCCCACAGACGGCTCAAGTTTATGTTCAAGTATTTGCGCAAGCATATCACAAATGTCAAATAAGAAACTTCAAGACATAACCTAAAAATATATCTTCTTTATTAATTTATATATTTACAGCATCAGAAAAGAATTCAAAGTGTTCAGAGGGCTAATTTAATAATTTTTAATTGTCGATAACTTCATAAACTTGATTTATGAATTTGCTACAAAGTAAAATAAAAACGGGACGTGTGCTGCCACACGCGGCCAACGAATGAACTTGCCGACTTGAATGGTTGCGCAATTAAAATAATCGAAAAGTGCTCATGCCTACTCGCTTGCACCAGTCTGTCAAGTTGCGCAAAAAACACCCCACAGACGCTACAGAATACATGTGCAAGTCGCAGGTTGCAGGCCGGCTTTAGTTTTACGTTTTTTAGTGTGTGATGGAGTTTGCCATGGAATTTGGTTCTGATCTGTTTCGTGATCGTTTTCTGTAGTTGTCATCGGAGTATTATTATTAACGTTTGGAATGTTTTGTTGTAACGTTAACTGGTATGGTTGATTGTGCGTGAGTTGATTGCTGAAGGTACTTGCCATGGTCACAGCTTCTCGATCATATTCACAATAGGGATTGATAAATTTGTGTGTTCCCCTTTAATGGGGAACATAATTTAATGAATTGCACTTATGTTAAAACTAGTTATACTTATTTTATTTCACTGTGTACTAAACTATTCACTAATGTTATTTTTCACTTGAATAAATCCGAGACCGATTTAATGTTTACCGAGAGTTGTTGTCAGTTCGACTGTTGATTCGAGAATGAGCCCAATATATAGCTCATATTTTTAGCGTAGTCATATCCTGTTGTTTTTTATTTATTTTTATGGCTTTCGATTCACATCATTTGGTCATTAAACTTATTTTATAATTCAACTATACAATTTTTGAAATTCTATATAACATATTATATAATTATGATTATTGCTATAGATTGATGTTGTTTTCACTGTTAAAACTATATATATATATATATATATATATATATATATATATATATATATGTTTGTATATTTATTAAGTTCTTAATTGATATCAGGACTTGTGCATTGATGCGCAAAAGAATCTTTTCGTTATGTTAGTTCTTAATCAATCTCGATCGTTCTTGTTTGTAATAGTCGCATTCCCAAAATATATTTTATACAATTAATTCTATAAATTGATTTCTATGATTTTGCAGTGATATTTTGCAGCGATCAAAATAATATACATTTTTTAATACAATATGCTGGTTGTGAATGCATTCAACAGATTATATCCTGTGAGATATCTCTTTTTTGGACATTTTATTTTAGATCGTATGGCCATTTTTTTAAATCTTTGAGTAGGAGATTCCTCGCTTAATTCTATTAAATATTTGTTTGAGTGACCTGGTAATTAGTTTTAATTTTTAAGTTTTTATGTAGAGTGTCATCTGTTATATACCAGGGTGCGTTCACAATGCATCTTAAAATTTTCGATTGCGCTCTTTGTATTATTTTTATATTTGAATTGCTGCGCAACCCCATAGCTCAATTCCGTATACCCAGATTGGGATAGTTATTGTTTTATATAAAAGGAGTTTGTTTTTATAACACATATTTGAACTCCTGCCAATTAGCCAATAAAACTCTTTGAACTTCTTCTCCATCTGTTTTCTTTTTATTTTGATGTGCGCCCAGCTTAATTTTCTATCCAGATGAATCCCAAGCTATTTTACGCTCATATTTTGGTATTTCTATGTTGTTTATTTTTACGCTTGGGCTGCTTAGGGTTCTTATTGTGAAGGTTTTTTTTTTAATATGTTTTATTGACTTCTATTTAATAACATACAATCATCTCTTATAACTAACTAATAAAATAACTAACTTATTCTATTCTTACATTTTTTTAACTTAAATGAATTAACAAATTAACTTAGTTTAGGTGTCTATCAATATTTTTGGCACTCAAATAAATATTTAGTTAGTTGAAAAAACTATATTTTTCTGTTCTAGACGTTGGTAAAGCGCTTTTCTCTGTGTTGTATACTTCTTGCATCGAAAAGCAATGTGATCCATGTTTTCAGATCCTCTCTCTTCGCAGTCGCACTCTTCAAACCTCGATAATCTAACTCGTAGCCGAAATGCTCTATTTTTATGTGACCAATTCGCATTCTTATAACGGTACTGATGTGCATGCGGTTTTTAGTTATCTTCTGAAATCACGGTTTCGAATGAATATCTGGATTTATTTCATGATATACTTTCCCTTTTCTTTGACTAATGTTGTCGAACATACTTTGCTATTTTTTTCTTTCTTCTTTCATGACTATTTTATTAATATCTGCTGATAGAATGCTGTTTCTGTTCCCAAATAACATCCCTCCTTGGCCAGCTCGTCCTGCATGTCCCTTTATCCACATAAATTTAAGGTCAATTCTTTTCATTTTTAGACTCATAGTTTTATCTATTATTTCATATACTATTTTATTTGCTTTTACGTTAGTTCTTTTTATAGCTTCTAGAGCTGATTTACAGTCAGATAAAATAACACTCTTTGTAATTTTTTCTTTTTCTATTATATTTATTGCTATTTTGATGGCCGTCATCTCGGCAGTGAAACTAGAGGCACTTTTGGTCAATTTATATTTCTGTTCTATATTGAGTCGGCGTACATACACGGCGCAACCAGCACCTTCTTTCTTTGATCCATCCGTAAAAATAAGTGTGTAATTTGGATGTGTTTTATTTATTTCTTGTTTAAATATAAAGTTCATTTTGTCTCTTTGTATCAAAGGATTGTCAGTAATTTTATCTAATATTATGTTATGTTGGTTTGCCCACCAAAGGATAGCGGAATTTCAATCTAGATCTTGCGCTATTAACTGTTTATATTTATTTATCTATAGGTAGCTACTGACTAAGATCGGGTTTTCTTTTCTGCTCCAATATGTATTTCCCTCACATAATTCTTTTAGATTATTCAATGTCTGTATCACTATTTTGTCGTTTCTGCTTACTTTCGATGTTAAATATCTTTTTGATATTATTTCCCACCTTGATTTTTGAGGTAATTCTCCGGACTCTGCTAATAGTGTATTTGTTGGAGAGGATTTCAGCGCACCTAATGAAATTCGTATTGCTGAGTATTAAATTTGTTCAATTTATCTATATCTCGTTTGGTGAGATTTTTACTCATAAAGCTGATGGTATCTAGATGACACCTTATCAATGCTCTATATATGTTTAGAGAAACTGCCGGATGTGCTCCCCATTTCATATTGCAAATTGTCCTCAATATATTTATACCCTTCTCACATTTTCTACATATGTTTAATATCTGACTCTTAAATTTGATTTTTTTGTCATATGTTATTCCTAGTATTTTATGTTGTTATTTCTTTTAAGCATATTGGAATTACCAAACTATCTATATGACTTCTAGGATTTGTTTCCTTTGTTTTAATAACTACAATTTCGGGAGTCATATACTGTAATAGTTCATCTTCAAACTTGTTGTTTATTGATGACTTTCGATTTGGACTCTCCACTTTTTTATTAAACTTTCTCGCAGTCTGCCAATTTTTTTTATAACCCGTCTCTAAATTTATAGCCCAGTCATTTTAGCTTAAATTAGGCAATAATCCCGGAATGCGAGATACCCTGCTGTAAGTTTGTAAATACTTGTATATTGACACCCTAAAAGTTGTCTCAAAACCTACATATGGTAGCATATGCGCAACTGTTAAATTTCAAGGTTAAAGTTTACAAAAATCGTTTTTTTTCGCTTTCTTTGTAAATATCTCATTAAATCATAAATCAACCATAAATTTGATTATAAGTTATCAGCAATAATTGCTGATTCCCAAGCAAGGGCTATTGTAAAATGCACAAAATCACATGGAGGTTTCTTAGCGTGTGAACGATGTGTGACAAAAGGTGTGACAAGGTTTTAAGAACAAGAAAATTTGTGTATATCCAGAAATTGATGCTCAGAAGTGGAATATTAATTCTCTTTTGAACAAAGAACAAAAACGGCACCATTTAGAACAATTAGAATCACCGCTTATCAAATTAATAAATTTTGATCCGGTGAAAGAAGTAGTAATAGATTCTATGCACTTGCTATTTCTCGGCGTGGCAAAATTTTTATTGCAAAAATGGGTTTTAAAATCTAGTATTTTTGGTTAAGGAAATATAAAATTAATTTGTTGCGCAATAATTTAATAATTTTAAAGAAGACAGTACCCGCTGAATTTAATAGAACATGCTTGATTTATGTTTTTGGAAAGCTACACAATATCGTTTATTTTTTATGTATTGTGGACCATTAGTTTTAAAAAATGTATTGAAAAAACAAAATTATGAACATTATTTGTTACTGTGTGTAGCATGTAGAATTTTGCACGATAAAAACTTAATAAAATCCCAAATTGATTTCGCGAGGTTACTGTTACGATTTTTTTACATTTTTACCGACATTGTACGGAGTGAAATCGCAAGTGTTGAACATGCATTATTTACTTCATGTCGCGGATGATGCAGAGTATTTTCAAGTTCTATTAAGTGATTTATCTGCATTTTGGGGCGAAAATTATTTAGGTAAAATTAAGCGTTTAGTTAAAAGCCCCCGCAAACTTCTAACGCAAATTGTGAACCGATTATCCGAAATCGACAGAAGTAATTTTTTTAGTAAAGACACAGAACATAGATCTTTACTAAAACAAAAAACCCGTTTAGGATTAGATTATGTGAATGAAACAGGAGTTCAAAAGCTCTTTCATAAATTTTATATATTTACGAACAGTTATCCGAATAATGTGATCTTATTAGATCATAATAAAATAGCACAAATAAAAAAATTTAAAACGAGTGATTGTAAAGAAGATGATGTGAATGATCTCATAATATGCATAAATAAAATAACGCTTGAAAAACCTCATTTCATACTTTCTACACAAGCATCGGATGTAGGAATATATGCCGGAACTCAATTTTCAGAAGAAGTGAAAATACCAATAAATAAAATTGTAAAAAAAATTATTTTTATTAATGATACAGACCACAACATAGCCATGTCTTTGTTACATTGAAAAATTGAGTTATTAATTATTAATTTTTATTTATAATAATAAGCAACATATCTAGTTACATATGATTTAGAATTTGTATGTCATAATACACTTGTAAACGTTCATATAAATAACTTCTGTTTTATTTTTAGTAAACTTTCAGAATTTTTTACAGCAAAAATGCTGTGTGTGTAGTATTTTCTATAATGTATGAACATTAGAGGTGTGGGGAATCAAGCAAACTTGGGATAGAGATAGAAACAAAATCAATTGTCATTTTTTTAATTTGATGGAGATGAGATAGCATTCGGAACAAAATCATATTGTCTTGGCAAAAAGGCTTCAAATTTACTCTCATATATATTGTCTCATTTATTAGTTTTATTTTTATTATTTGCTTTTATTTTATATTAAATCATCATACCACGGATATTATTTCCATGTAAATTCTATCCTTTGCACACTTATTTATTTAAATTGCTACAAATACTGTTTTGGGACTGTTTTGGTGTAATATGATTTTAGTGCAGCAAAAGCACATGTTCATTCATCTACTCGGTTTAGTTGCATTTAGCTTGTCGTGAAGAAAGTGTCCATTATTATCTAAAATGGATTGCGATAAAATTTACGTTATTGCATAATTCGTGGATAAACGAGAAAAAATATGGTAGATCTTGTACCATCGTCGTGGTTATTTCGCGAAGAAGGTCAAGATTTTATATATTTTCCTAAACCATTCGAGTACAAGAAAATGCGTAAATGGCTCGAAAAAACTCCATCAAAAATTGGAAACACTATCCAATTATCATTGTGGGTTACGCAAGTTAGTATTTACCTATTTTTTAATAAGTGGATCATTGTTCCATGTTCCGTAGCCCATTTTGCTATTTTGTTCGCTTCTTTGTTGCCTCTAATACCAGAGTGGAATCTAATGCATAATTTAACTATATAACCGCGCTCCAATAGATGTATAAGGCTATTCCAGACTTCATATAGTAATGCTTCGCTTAATCTATTTGTGAAAAATAGATTTTTCAGTTTGTCTATTCCGCTTTTGCTATCAGTGAGTTACGGGATCCATCCCGCTGACATAGCTTATATCTAGCCACAAGATCCTCCTTGCTGATAAAGCATATTTTTAACTATATAAGTAGCAAGATCTCTACATTCCAGGAGGATAATCTTTGCCAGTACTTACATCAGTTCAGTTATATAATTATAATTCATTATATCATTATATTGTAAAATTCAGTTATTTTATATATTTTATTGTAATTTTAAGAAATAAAGTTTTTTTTATTTTATTCTCGAATAACGAGTATAAAATTAGTGACAATAACTGCTTTAGTGAATTTGATACTTTCGAAAAATTCAATTGCTTTTTTATGGCTATTAACTCTGCTGGCCAAACTGAAACAAAGTCTAGGAGTTAATATCCTATTTTGATATCATCTTTTTCAAAAAATAATGCACGGCTAGTTTAATTTTTTAAGTTTCGGCCCATCTGTAAATATAAACGCCTACAGTTTGTAGATCATTGCATCTATACATAATCTCAAACATTCATATTATTTTTTGTCTAATTTCTTGCAATGTGAGGAATTATTGAAAACTAGACTTCTATAATCTAATGGTGGTCTAATTAATGTTTTTTATAAGTTTAGAGCTGTTGTAGGGTGAGCTTTCCACTATGCTCTATTTACAAATCTATTACCCATATTCATAAAATATTTTTTGTTTCATCTTTTTTGATGACCTGATCTATATGTGTTTTAAAAGATATTTTTTTGTCGAATGTGACACCCAGGAATTTGTAGGTTTTTTGTGTTTCTGTTATATTCTGTTATATTCAGTCGTTAGTGATTCCTCTAGCTTTCTGCGCCTTGAAAAAACTCCTAATGAGCTCTTTTTACCTGAAAATTCGAGTCCTTTTTTTGAGAGTTATACATGAAAGTCATCTAGATCAGATACTTTATAGAGATTTTTATAATATTAACAAATATTGTTTACATTTCTATGGGTTGCGTACCAATGTTTATTCGGTGTTAGACTGCGACGCGGTGCTAACGCGCTTCGGTATTTTGTCTCTGTAACATCGAGGTAGTACGATTGCTATAAAAAAGTTTAAAATTGTCAAAAAAACATCAAAATATAAAAAAATCAAAAACTAATTTTTATGAAATTTTCAGAAAATGTTAAAACTTAAAAAAAAATAATTATTGATACGGAAAGTTTCAGCAATTTGTCTTCAAGCACTAGTTAAAATTATTGCTCATTCAAAATTTATGTATTACTTGTAACATTATAATTACATATTAATAGCAAAAATAATAATGATATAAAAATATAATTTATTTTAATGTAAACACTATTTACATATTTACAGATGTTGGCATATTATATTACCCGAGCTCAACATAAATCAAGAAAAGCTTTCTTTACTAGCATTTTACTCCGCAAAAGATGATCTCAAATCCGGCGCCTTTGACATTTCGCCTCCATTGGCAGACCTGCGTCACCTCTAGTTAGTGAGTGCTTCTTATTACTCTGTACTCTGTGCTCGTGGTCTAGTCACGTGTTCTGTGTGTAAAGTGTAAGTGTCTATTATGTCGTTTGGTACTACGCATTAGTTTCAACGGCGTGTTTGTGTTTTGGTGTTTATTTCTATTTTATTTAAATTAAGTGCTTTGATCAATAAATAGTCCGATGGCCTAAATTGGCGATAAAATTGTTTGCAGATTTTTGGTTAGTATTTTGATGAATTATTAATTCAATACGTGAAACAAAAACAAAGAATTTGACAGCATTCTACTTCGTATTCGCTTTGATTTTATATGTCAAATATTCGTTGAAAAAGTTCGTGATTTTCACGCTTGTTGTAACACGCTGTTGATTTAATTTAAAGCACAATATTCGTATTATTTATGATTATTATATACATACGCACGTACTTTATTTATTGATATTTCCAATTTCCGGAAACGCTATTACTAATGCATGTTCTATTTTAACACAGTAGTTGACATTAGTTTTCTTTCCTTTTGAGACTATTTTAAAATATTTTAATTCTATATATGAATTAGTATAATATCTGTTAACTCAACTCTCCTTGTCTGTTAACTCAACAAATCGTCTTTTGATGCTACCTCCCATTATCGGTGACAACGACGAGTCAAAACAAAATTTGACATAAATTATTTATTAGATTCCACAATTCTGGACTCTTATGTTAAAGAAACCAATGATCCTGATTTGGATAAAGAGCCAACTTCTTTCTCTGATCAGAACCCATCAGATACGAATGCAACGCCTGCAGAAATGGAAACTGTACCCATAAATTATGCATTCCAAACATTAAGTAATTCTGATATAACTAATACCAATTAGATCGAGGCTGAATCTTAGAAGTTCACCGACATCGAGGTTCAGGAAATTTTCCACATTTTTTTTTTAGTCAGAACCTTATACAGAATATGAAGTTGATGGAAGGTCGAATTACCACATACGGTGGATCTGCTGACGAAACATGGAAATTTGTAATTGACCAGTATCACAACACTGCTATAATCTGCTTTCCACATTTTTATAACGTGTTTTCCCTGTATTTTCTTTTTAAACTGTGAGGTCAACACTGGGCAGGGAGTGTGTGGGTAAATCAAGCAGGCTAGTCATTATTGTAAAAAAACAATGAGACTTGTCATTTTATATTTTTTATATCGTAATATTTTTATAGTCAATAAATTTTATATATTTTTATATGTTGGGAGTTTATAATTTAATATATTTTCATAATAATTACAACTCCCACAAGTATGATCAAATATGCTGTTTTAGAGAACACTTAAAGGCACATGATGCCAGAATTCCATGAATGAAATTCTAGATATTTGAACTGCTATTATTGCCAGATCCTGCAAGTTAAAAAAGAATATCTGTTTATTCAATAACAGTTATCAGTAAATAATCTCTGTATGATTACGAGTTTAGCAGTTAGTTCACGATATACAAGTTTTACTACTGCTAGCAAATATGATTGAATTTTTTGACCCAAGTTTCCAATTGTTATGATTGGATGAGAAGTCCTGTTTTTATTAGGGAATTTGAATTGAAGTGCGTTAACAGCTACTCATTGTAATAAGTTTATAGTAATGGTTTCTTTAAATGTTTCAAAACAAAACATTATCGGATTTGAACTTGATACTCAATACTTGTTGTTCGCCACCAGCATGAGACCTTTGAACCATTATTGGCTGAGCTTGGGAACTTATTCTATGTTAACAATGCTGGCAAATTGTTTTCCTCTACAAATTAAGCAATGAAAGCACTTGTATTTAACAGTGCAATATTTTTGAATCACAAAATTTAGTATTAGATTACCCTGGTGACAATAGCATCAATTCCAAATACAAATTGCTTTCTTCTATTCGAACAATCAATGAAATAATCAATGAACATTTTTACATATATTGATATGTGATATCATCAATAAAATCATGAACATCTTCAAACATCAATTTTAATGATGTTTGAAGAGATTTCGTCTTTAAGTCTGCATTCAGTGGAACTAAAATTAAACTTAGGTATGTGAAATAATGATAGTATGTGCATATGCACGTTTTCCTCTACAAATTATAAATTAAATATTATAAATATAATTTTAACTGTGTTTTAATTTTTTATGTAATAATTGAAAATGATTTTAATAGCAAAAATCAATAATCGATATTTAATCTTGCATATGTAAACATAAATATAAATATGTACTTATGCGTACCTAAATTCTTCTGGAAGAAAAATATTGATATTGCGATTTCAACAAATAGGTAATACCATATTGTATCATTACTAAACACATTTCAGTTTTGGTATGAGATTTAGGAGAAACGCTTTATCCTTGCATATAGAAACACAATAACTTATTAAAATTACAGTTTATTGTACACTACAGCACTGTTATTTTTATGCATTGAAACAGAATATACCCTCAGGTGACCAAACAAATAAATCGCATTCATAGAGCATCCACGCATACATCGATTGAGTAAAATAAAAATGCCTATTCTATTATCGCCGTTAATCTTTTTGAGGTAAGATACATTAACATATCATCAAAGCCATGGTTGGTCGCCACCAGTGATACAATCAGCCCCGTTCTTGTGATCTTGAACTTCAACAATTTTTGCTAGTCTTCTATAGCCTTGGATTTAAATTCCAATTCATACTGCATATTTACCGTTGCTTGGTCAACAGGATCTCTGTTGTTGTTTAATAATAAAATGTTCATAAAACGAATAAAGTTATTTTAAAATCTGGCTAAAAATATGCATTATATGAGTTTTAAAAATGTTTTGTTTATTTAGAAGTGTTACAACAGTTTAGTTTATAATAGTGCCACAAGAGAAAGAGGCATGTTCGTAATCATCATCTTTGTCACTATTGTTTATCTCGTCATCTTGAGAACTTCCGTTTTCTTCTAATAATTTACGATCTGTAACAATAAATAGTATACGAGGTCTGTTCAAAAAGTACCCGGAATTTTCGTTTTTTCAAAAAAATATTTATTTATTCGTCTACATTAATGTGGTCCCCTTCAAAGTAGTCCCCCCCAGATATAATACACTTATGCCAGCGTTTTTTCCAATTTTCGAAGCACCCTTGATATTCACTTTTTGATATGTCCTTGAGCACTCTCAACGATTCGGCCTTTATTTCTTCAATCGAGGAAAACCGCCGTCCTTTCATGGGTCTCTTCAACTTTGGGAATAGGAAAAAGTCACACGGAGCCATATCTGGTGAATTTTTGCACTTTGCAACACTTTATTTCATTTTTTACGCAAAATTTAATACAAATTCTTTGACTTTTCAATTCTTCCATTGTAAAAATCGCCGAGCTCAGAAAAACACGTCGAACCTTAGCGACTACCACAGACAAAGTAAACAGTGAATATAGCTGAAAATTTCATCATACTTTAGGGGCATGTATACCAACACAATAAAAAAAAAATTTGACAATCAGACACTCCAGACCCGCGAAATTTAATTATTAGTAATTCCGGGTACTTTTTGAACACACCTCGTATCTTATTCGTAACATATTTTGTTTATTATTCATAAAATTTTATTTTATACATACTTTGCATAATAATATCCGTAACTTGAGATGACAATTGTTCTCCTATAAACCAGACAAAATTGTATTTATTTACATTAATTGTCCAACCAGAAGCCAGTGGAGATAAAGATATTGGATGCTGAAAGTGAGCATTTCTCCAAAGCTTGGTCACATTGCGAACTCTTAGCAAACGCTGTTGCAATTCAACTTTACAGGGAGGCAAACTGGATGAGTCAAATTTCCGATATTTTTTCTCAAACTTCCCATTAGATTTTTTGGAGCGGAATGTATTTGAGAACAAATAAAATCTAACATTATTAACATCCGTATCATTTTTAGCACCATACATTTGGCAAATATATTTCTCTAACGTTATAAATGTTGCTTCAATTTCTATGTCATCATCCGTTATAATTCTGTCCAATGCCAACTGGTAACCTTGAGAAGTTTTTAATAACTTAAAAGGTCTAATTTTGCCTTTAATGAAAAATGGTGGCGTGTAATCACATCCGGTGGTTGCGTGAAAACATGGTAACGCTTTACATAATGAATCACCAAGGATTTGGTATACCTGATCAACATTTATGTAACACTGATGATTGGCCACACCCATATTAATCCAAATTTTCAAAGACAACTTTAAATGATTCATATTTCCTAGAAGTATGATCAAAATATTTGAATCCGAGCAGCGTACGACAACGTTTGCATCACAATTGTGTGACTAATGTGATAAATAATCCTAGAATCGGCTTCTTCGTGTTCTTCACATGACAATGATTCTTCCATTCTCTTAATTACTTTGTTATTCAAAACTTTATATGAATAACATTTATCAAAACTTGTGTAAATAATTTTATTGCCAATGAAAGAAACCATATCTTCACTATCCCAGTGATTAATGAAAAAGCTAACTAGTGCTTCCTTAAATGGTATATTTTTTAGTTCTGCTATAAAATTGAGGTCGAATTTGGTTAGGTCCAATTGATATTGGCCTATTAGCTTCTTCTCGTCTTGAACTTCACAATCTTTGATGGAAGGAAAAAAATATTGGTCAAAGATAATGTCTATGCGAACAGACTTTATATGCCAAATACAACTCAGAAACTTTTTAGAGATGCCGTCATAGGTTTGTGGTACATGTTCCATGAGATGCAACTGAAAAAAACATCAACTAGATAAACCTCAAACGATGACGGTGGTTAATCTGTAGTGTTGTTTCATCCGCGCCAATGTATTTGGCGATTGTCTCACTCTGTCTACTAGTATCATATCGCCAGACATGGTTAACAACCGCAGAAACGTCTGGAAAATTAATTTTGTCTTTTTACCCTTAAGGAACATAATATTAAAATTTCAGACGAACTAAAATGATTTGAATTTAAAAAAAAAAAATAAATGGGCGTCTGACACATTTTTAGCAGCGCCAAAAATGTCTGGCAACAAAAAATATTAGTCGAAAAGAAAATTCGAAGTGTCAAAAAAAATGATTTTTTTTTTTATTTATTGGCTTTTGATATGCATCATAAGGCCAGATGCCATTCTTACAATTATTTATTACATATTTTTATTGAATCATTAACTTATAAATTAATTTTTGTAATTTAAATTTAAATTTTTAAATTGTTACTAGCTACTAATGATTGTACATTGATTGGGAAAATTACTATTCACTTTGGTATTTTTGTATTATTATGTGGACTGGAAGACCATATTTAGTGTTATTAACACTATTCCTACCGACATTTCATGTCAAATGACCGGTCATGCTAAATCTATATTTTTCAGTATTGAATTGAAGAGTTAATGCTAGTTTAAGAGTTTATAAATACAAATACAAAATATTTCTTTTATTTTAGAGTGCGAAATCCACTTTTTATTCCGTTTTATCCAATTTTTTACGATTTTTTTCTTAGAGTGTATTTTCTGCACACGCATTTTTTACGTTTTTGGCTGATTTTGTTCGCCTTGTTACTTTTTAGAACATTATCTGGAATATTTCTTTTAGGTAATCTGTTTTGTATTTGTAGTTAGTTGATTTTTTTCTGAATTCTTGTTGGAACTATACGGGAAATTAATTGGAATAGAATGTTCCTGCCTTTTACATCATCATCCCGTAATTTCTTTATGTGAAAACAATGGATTTTTTCTGAATAAATACAAAATAATGTAAATCCTTGATAAATTCTCTCTAAAATTCATATTTTACCAAATGATTTCTGACTACTTTATGAATGACATCTACATCAAACGCGACGCTAATACCAATTGAATTGACTCCCGTATTAGTGTAATTTTTTCAACATATGTGTATGTAAGTGAAAATTAGTCAGAAGTCCTTGATTCTTAGTTCTACCAGTATTTGTGGATGTTATATTGCTTCAATTGTACCTACCACCACAGTTTCTTTTTTTACCAGAAGTTTAGCTATATGTAGGATGGTAAAAACGCCTAAAATTTTTATACGGTTTCATTGGTTATAAATCTTCAAAGAAAATCTCAGTTTTCTACGTATAGGGAATGGTTATCAAAATTTTACACCCCATTTGTGCGATTTGCTGGGCATAATTATATTTACATCGTATATTGAACTGTTACTAACAATTCATACTACGTTTTCCTGAATATTATTATTATTGGAAATATGTGTTTGTCGATAGTAATACGTGGTCTTTTACAACAATTTTGATTGCTGTCAATGTAGTTGAATCAACCTTTGGGTTCAAAACAAAACTCTTCAATTTGTTATTTGGATTCCATCGTAAAAATCTGTCTACACATAGACATTGAGCAAAAATGAGAAAACCCACTTTGTATACCGTGAAAGTGCAATATTTATACTCTTTGCCTTATATGGGCAGCGTGCACACAGAATTGGAAAAAATGCATATAAATTTGCAGAAGGCAGTTTTTACCACTCTAAATTCCTCTGAATTTACATTTTCTTGTAAGTTCGATCATATTCTTAACAATTACTACAAAAAATGCCGTTTGAACATCGTCTTTCGTACTACCGGTCAAATGACCAAAATTAAAAATTGAAAAAACAAATTTACATAGAAAAATGTATCATACTCACATATTAGGAAAAGTCATGAAGTTTGATGACGATTCAATTACGTTTGATATGAAAAATACTAATCGAAAAATCAAAAACGGTCATTTGACCGGTCCCGGTAGGAATAGTGATAACAATGTTTGCACAACATAGGGTTAATGTAAGAAACGCATATGAGTATTTTATTTCCATTTTTTCATGCACAATATATTAATAGGAGAAAGAATCTTATTTTGATAAGTTTATATTTACATTCCCTCAGTGGCTTAGTTATCGGTTATTCACAAAGAAAAAGAAATATGAATCTATCATTACTATGATTATTGTCTAATATTTAATGCTATTGAATGTTTGCATTTGTTAACGATTTAGAAAATGTGAATTATAGAGATTTGTCAATAGATTGTCGCGCCAATTTTTAAAAATATATTCGCAACTCTGTGCCTATGACGCTAGACGCAGGCAACACACAAAAACCCGAAGACTTCCGAAGACTTCCGATGCCCTTCGAAGCGATCGAGGACGATGAGGATCTCGTTCTCTTTGCACTGCCGACGCCTTGAAGATAACAAGAATAAAATACATATAACCTTCGTCTTACAAGTTACCAAGTATATAATATTATTAAATAAAATTCAACGTTCTTGATATATAGTTGTCGGTGTTTCTTTTATATACTTCTAAACTTCCTCAGTGATAATATTTAATAAATATACGCGTTTTCACGCTGAATGGCACAACAACATATATAACTATTGAGAATTTTCGACTAGACTTGTGGTTTTACTTTACATTTTGGATATTAAAATGAACACTTGCTCGCATTTTTAATTGTCCTTTAGGAATTACTATTTTCAAATTGAATTGCAACAAAATATTTTTAGTTTTTGACTCATGATAGTAACAAATATATTATAATTATGTGATAGTCATATGCCGAAAATCCATAGAAAATGACACTTTAACGTAAGGAAACTCAGTACATAAACCCTTATCACATATTCTTAACTTCTCCTAGGGTAAGTTATAGTAATGGGCCAAAAATCAATAATGATAATTGTGCATATCTTTACGTTTGAGCGATTTCTGAACATTTTGGCATACCTCGGCGTCCGCAATTTTTTGTCCAGGTTTCGTACGGATCAACCGATTTGAATGCCAAGGCAGGTCTTGCCGTTATGGAGATACGGAGTAAAGAGTGCAGAAAACAGAAATCGAGTTTTTGAGAGAACGGAGTATCCGATTTGAATGACCCAAAAGCATTCAATTTGTAATGATTAGGAGAAGTGATAATTAGTTTTTGGCGAAGGCAGATCCAGCCATTTGAAAGATACAGAGCTATTTGTACAAAAAAATTGCAGTTTTTGAAAGAACTAAGCATCCGATTTGAATGATTCAAAAAACTGCTTGTTTTGATAAAACAATTGCTTTTGTAAAAAAAAATATTTCAAACAAATTTTTTTTTGTATATCGAAAATAGTTCAGATTTTACTGGTAATATTAATTCTGGCTAAAGTTCTGAACCTCACTTGTATACTTTACGTAAATGATTTTAACTTTGTAAATCAGTTTATATAATTCTTATAAATATTAGCCAATTTATAATAATCTATTCGAAAACATTTAATATTCCTCGAACATTTTGTTACCCTGCGGAAAGTTCCAGAAATTTGTCTTAAGGCACGATGCCATACACCACTAGTTTGTTGCATATATAATAAATATATTTATTATTGTTCATAGTGGTTAGAGTTCTTTCCTTCCAATTACAAGGTTCCAAGTTCAATACCTATCTCGGACACACTGATGTCAAGCGGTAGTGTCATCGACTTGAAAATAGATGAAAATATTTTTTCAAATAAAAATATTCCTTACCGTAGTACGTATTAGAGACATTTTGATAACAAAGTACCAAATACAGATGGGTCAATCGTTGTTTTTTTTTTAGTGCAGATCAATATTAATGCTATTTGCAGAATGTTCTTATATTCACTTAATTATTCATTAAATTTCATAATCACCCTTTCAAAGTATAATTAATGGAACTTTTTATTAATTTTTAAAATTTAATATATAAAGAAGAATCCCACCCGAAGCTTAATGGAGCCCCCATGGTTTGATGTTGTTTTAATACGATTTTACGACCGGAGCGAGTTGACATCAACTTTTTCCAGAAGTTAATGTGCATTGCACATGCGGGCACGTGTGCAATGCCGCGGCCCTTAAATCACAATTGTTATAAATATTACTAGCCGAACATAAATTTTATAGTTATGCAGGTATGAGTTGACACAATTATTTTTAGAATTTATTCTATATTTATTACTTGATTTTGCAGCGTGATTTATTAAATTTTATTTATTCGAATATTTCTGTTAGGTCGCGCAGAATTTCTAATACAGAAATAATGAAAATTTGGTATAACAATTAACGAGTAATTGTTTTACTTAAATATAAAAACCTATTGACATACTTAAGTCTATAATCGCAAAAAAAAAATTACTAAATTGGAATATTATGTTGAAAAAAAAGTAATATACGAGGGTGAGCCGAAAACTTCTCGACTTAACAATGATACAACAATTTTTTTCTATTTTTTATTTATATTTGTTCATTTTTAGAGGAGCAAGAAGTAGTTTGGAGACAGATCTGGTGATAAGGTGAATGATCAAACAGTTTCAAAACAACGACGCTTGTGAAGATAATTCATTAAAATATCGATGACTATCCCAAAATATAGAAGACATCGCATTCCAAGCCAAAATAACTGTTTTTGTTCTTTTTGTAGCTGATCAACACATTTCTTGGACATTTTTATAACCTCTGCTATCTTCCACACTTTGACTCGGCTTTCGTCTAACATCATTTCATCGCAACTTTGGCAATGTTATTTTCAGAAGTTGGACTTCATTATTCTCCAAAAATTTAAATGATGGTGCAGAGCTCTTGCGGCCACGTTCAAACTCAACTCCAAAAACTTTACTTTGGCAAATGATGTTGCAGAGTCTCCATACACAGAATACAATTTATCTTTTATTTGCGTATCTGCATTGCCTTTCAAAAACAAATATTTAATAACAGCTCAATAATCCATTTTCTCGATTTTCACAAAAGCACTTACATGTACGGTCGACTGAATACTGAGCGCCCAAAATGGCTAAAATTTTGGCGAGTAACCCCTAAAAGATGCACGACTTCATTCACCACTTTTTATTGACAAGTGGTACCTTTTTCGTGTTGAGGTCGGAAACTTTTCAGCCCGCCCTCGTATGAACTCGTTATTAAGTTTTTTGGGAGCGTTTTTTGTGATTAAGAACTAGAGAGATTTTTTTCCTATGGTATAGTGATCCTTTTGAACGTTGAAATTTTTATGAAAGTTTATTTTTATATTCACTAAATATCGATAATCAACTACCTCAACATCCTATTCATTTCCCCTCACGGCCTTCATTTTATTTCCAGTGCCAAACAGAAGCTTTGTCGTATTCTCGCAAGAGATATGCTGCCTCTGATAAATTCCGGTAACTCCAAATCCTTTCGCTTTCGCTGATGACGTAAATTCCTTTATTCTCTGTCAGAACATACAAAATTTACCTAACAAATTAAACAAACTTGATATAGCTCTGACTAAATATAAACCAAATTTTTTATGCTTGACGGAACATTGATTAACCGACTCTAAACTTTTATTAATCAAATTAAATGGTTATAATTTATGCTCCTTCTTTGCCCGGAATGTCTTCAAACACGGTGGTGTTTGTATTATTGCTTCAACAAAATTGAAATGTAAAAGTATCGAAACTAATATTTTGCCTATAGAAAAAGTCTTTGAATTTTGAGCTATCGAAACCCATTTTTCTCATAGCATGTTTTGTGTTGTTTGTGTATACAGATCTCCTGACCAAGACGTTAAGAAGTTTATAAGTTTAGTATATAATCTGTTAGATGAACTTTTTATTAAATATGATTCAATAATTGTTTGCGGTGACTTCAATATCCATTTAAACAAAAGAGACCGGATTAGTGATAGTTTCAAATTTAGCATAGAACCATTCGGATTATTTCCTACTATTAAAGACCCTACGAGAATAACTAACTCCTCCTCATACTGTATTGATAATTTTTTCACAAATATATCTACGGTAAATTCTAGTATAATTAATACCGGTCTTTCTGATCATTATTGAATTTCACTCTCTTTGCCTAATACTACTAATTCTCCTTCCTATGCGTATCGGTATAAAAGAACATTTAATATAAAAAATAAATTATTTTTCAAGGAACTATTAGAAAAAGAGACTTAGAATATGTTGGATCATTCCAATGATCTTACGATTGATACATTTATAAATTCTTTTTTACACAATTTCAACACTGCCTTTCCTATATCAAAACATAAAATGAACATTAATAAAACTCAAACGTGGTACTCTCAAGGTCTATGTATTTCATATAATAAATTATTGCGTTTAGAAAGAGAATCCAAACATAATAGTAATTTTAGTTTTATGATTTATTTTTTGAAATATAGAGAAATTTTCAACGATTTATGTGAACTTGCTGAAATTAAGTACAATGATAATATTATTTTCACTTCTCATAATAAACAAAAAGCGATGTGGTCACTCATAAAATCGGAAGTTAACTTTAAAGCAAATTCGACCAATATTGAATGCCTTAATATTAATGATATAAAAATTTATGATCAGCTTTCAATTACCAACGCATTTAATAATTTTTTCGTTAATGAAGCTTTTAATTTGACTTCAAATATAACTATTGATCCGGTCATTTCAAATGCAATCTTTTCTAAAATAAAAACTAATTCAAATTCCTTTTATCTATATCCTATATCCTCCGAGGAATTGTCACGTGCAATTTTTTCTCTTAATAATTCTTATGCCTCAGGACCAGATGAAATTTCATCTGACATTTTAAAACAATTTTTTCCATTATTTATTGATAAACTTCTCATATGCTTTAATAACGCTATCGATAAAGGCACCTATGCAAATCATCTTAAACATTCAAAAGTTAAGCCTCCTCATAAAAAAGGGGCCACTGATTTAATTAATAATTACAGACCAATTTCATTATTAAATACTTTTGATAAAATTTTTGAAAAAATATTGCATAGTCGCCTTAATATTTTTTAACAAAAAACGGTATTCTATTTAAAAATCAGTTCGGATTTCGACAAAAATGCTCAACATCCCATTCTATAGACACTTTATTACATGATATTGTTCATTCTTTTGAATATGGTAGCTTTTGCATTACAATTTTTTGTGACTTGATAGCCTTTGATAGTATATCCCATGATATCCTTTGTAATTAACTTGAAAAATACGGCGTGCGTGGTTTAGCTCTTGACTTATTTTCATCTTATTTATCAAACAGGACTCAGTCTGTTTACTTGAGCGATGATGATGGTTCGGTAATAATATCAGACAAATTAAATATCAAACTCGGTGTCCCTCAAGGTTCAATACTTGGACCTTTATTATTTCTTATATATATATATATAAATGATCTTCCAAATTTTTCAGATCTTTGTAAATTTATTCTTTTTGCTGATGACACTAGAATTATTGTTAAGGGAAATTCTTTAGAAGAAATAAGTAACAAATTAAATTTAGTAATGACTTCAATTTCCAATTGGGTTAAATCCAATAATCTTTTACTCAATAATGATAAAACCCAAATAATCGTATTGTTAATAAAATTAATAATGAGATAAGTTCGCTGAACGTAAACGATACTCTTTTCAAATTTTCTTCTTTCTCGAAGTTTTTAGGCATACAATTGCATAAAAACTTAAATTGGGACTATCACATTGATTCTATACTAATTTTACCTAATTTAACGAAAACGTGTTTTATGTTAAGAGTCTTTAATCTAAGGTTAGTTTGAATTGTCTTCTCTCAATTTACTACTCCAATTTTTACTCGCACATCGCATATGGAATCCAGTTTTGAAGGTTAAGAGATGAAGAGAACCCATCTCTTAATCGCATTTTCAAACTTCAAATAGAGCTTTGAGAATAATTTTTTCTATTAGTTCTTTATCTTCTTGTAAAAAATTTTTCGTCAACATAGTATCCTTACCGTTCCCAGTATATTTTTGTTCATTACTTTATCGTTTATAAAAAATAATCACGAACGCTTCAATTTGTCTTCGATGTCGAATTCTCATTAAGACAATAAACTTAACAATTAAGCACCAGTATTTAAACTTGCAACGTCTTTTAACTCAATTGACGGATTTGGAATTCAACTTTTTAACTTACTACCACTTCACATACGAAAATTAAATAATCATAAATTCCACAATACTATAGTAAAATTCTTAAAATCTCAATATTTCTATGATATTTCAGAATTTGTTAATTTTGACATTAAACAATACTTTGCTAACCAATTATAATATAGTAATCATCTGCCTCTCATTCATGACATCTTTTTCCTAAAATTATTATTTAATACATTTTACTAACCCTTTCTATGTAAAATATCTTTTATTCAAATTCATTTATTAGTATATATATATATATATATATATATAT